>NC_064849.1:662500-672109 GCF_024139225.1 Suncus etruscus | reverse complement strand
CATTTGTCCCTGGCTCTGTGAACTAGGCTAGAGGACCCAAATGCTTTGGCAATGGTAACATCATTGCACCTGACTCGGGGAGCCATCTAGGACGCTGGGGGATCCAATTGCGGTCCTTCCTGGGTCAACTGGGTGCAAGGCAAATGCCCTACTGCTGCACTATCGCTCCGGTCCCATAATTTTATTTATTTTATTTTTGGTTTTTGGGGCCATTGCTGGGGGTGCTCCAGGCTTACTTCTGGCTCTCTGGTTTCGAATCACTCCTATAGGGTCTTGGAGGACCCTCTGTCGTACTGAGGACTGAACCTAGCTTGGCTGATTGAAAGGCAAGTGCCTCCTCACTGAAACTCTCCAGCTTACTCCAGGAACCTATGTTAATTCTTACAATAATTCTATAGGAGAGGGCCAGTTATATGTTGTTGCCACTATTGTTTGTTATTGTTTTCCATTCACAGCGAGGAAACTGAGGCCCTTAGTTCCCACCACTGGCAGATGGGGATTCTGTTTCATCTCCATCTCTACAGACCATGATTGTTTTCAAGCATCCTTCTTTGTTGTTGTTGTTGTTGTTTTTTAGGGGGACCCACACTTGGATGGTACTCAAGAGTTACTTCTGGCTCTGAGCTCAGAAATCACTTCTGGCAATGCTCAGGGACCATATAAAATGCCGGGGATTGAGCCCAGGTTGAATGCATGCAAGGCAAATGCCTTCCTTGCCCGTGTTATTTCTTTGGCCCAAATTCTTTTTTTTTTTTTTTTTTTTTTGTGGTTTTTGGGTCACTACCCGGCAGTGCTCAGGGGTTATTCCTGGCTGTCTGCTCAGAAATAGCTCCTGGCAGGCACGGGGGGACCACATGGGATGCTGGGATTCGAACCGATGACCTTCTGCATGAAAGGCAAATGCCTTACCTCCATGCTATCTCTCCAGCCCCAGGCCCAAATTCTTGTTTTTTTTTTTTTTTTTTTTAATATGGAACACTTCTCAAATTTGCATGCCATCCTTGTGCAGGGGCCATGCTAATCTTCTCTGTATCATTCCAATTTTAGTATATGTGCTGCCAAAGTGAGCACCAAATTCTTGTTTTCTTTTTTTTTTGTTTTTTAGGCCACATCTGGTAACTCTCAAGGGTTTCCCCTGGCTATGTGCTCAGAAATCGCTCCTGGCTTGAGGGGGCGCATATAAGATGCCAGGGGATCAAACCAAAGTCCATCCTAGATTAGCATGGGCAAGGCAGACACCTTACCCCTAGCACCATTGCTCTGGACCCAAATTTTTGTTTTTCTATTTAAAAAAAATTCCAGGGGATCCCACCCCCCAGACCTGGTAGTGCTCAGGGGGTACTCCTGAATCTGTGCTCAGTGATCAATCACTCCTGGTGATGTTCAGGGGGACTCTATATGGTGTTGGGGATTGAACTGGGGTTGACCACGTGCAAGCAAGTACCTTAAACCTTGGTCTAGTGTTACCTTCCCCCCAACTTCCTGTCTATCTTACCTGATGGTCAGACCAGCCCACCGCTGGGGGGGGGTCTGAGGTTGGTAAATTAAGGCCTGGGGGGTGATAAAAGAGAGATTCAGCAACAGAAGGAGTAGAAGGAAGACACGGGGAGGGGGGGAGAGATGAGGGACATCATGGATGCAAAGGCTGGCTTAGCTTAGAAGCCACACATGGTGGCAAGGGCCTTAGAATAAAGCCTTCATGTCTCCTGACTTCTACTGACTGCTTGTGGACCATTTTCTCGCCTTTCTCCTGAACCCTCAGACCCGCCAGGCCAAAGACCCTCTGGGGCAGAGGGGAGCAGTGCCTGAAGGGCAGGAATCAGCCTTTCTGCATCATGATCCCCAGAGGAGGGGACGAGAGATGTCACAGGTGAGTGCCAGGCGGCTTTAGAAGACCCCCACACGTTCTGTGCCCACCTTGCCCTGCTCTGGTTCCCCATGGGTTGCATGTGGGTCCCGTACCCTCTCCTCTTTGAGCTTTCTCCGAGAAAGGCCTCACCATCCATCCACCATCATCCAGCACCATCAAGGACTCTTATTAGTTTAATTCATTCAACAGGACTAGTTTCCCAGGTCCCCAGTCCTTCAGCATGCTTCCATATAGAGATGGGGATTTAGTCTTTATAAAAGGAAGACCCAAAGAGTTGGAGAGATAGCACAGTGGTAGGGGCGTTAGTCTTGCACGTGGCCAACCTGGGACGGACCTGGGTTGATCCCCAGAAATCCCATATGGTTCCCTGAGCCTGCCAGGAGTGATTTCTGATTTCTGAGCACAGAGCCAGTAGTAACCCCTGGCCCAAAGACCAAAAGAAAAGGAGGACCCAAACAGAGATTACTTTATTTTACCACATATTCCGCATTTTTCTATAAAACTAAGAAGAAAGAAATAAAGAAAGGCTGAGGGCCAGGGACCAAAGTGGTTTTGGATGCATTGGTGGGAAATAACTAAGGACAGAACAAAATATCCAAGCCTATGATAATAGAATTAAGGAACCTTGAACTTTGACAATCTAAACTCAAAGAACCCCTTTATACTGGCAGGCCAGAGGGCCATGGGTGGTGGCATGGGACGTACTCTGGGCCATTGTTGGAGGGAGGTTGACACTGGGGGTGGGAAGGGTCCTGACTCATTGGAGATCTCAAATTCAACTAGGAAGGACTCTGTAGATAACAATTGTTTCAATAAATAAAAATTTAAAAAAGGGAAGACCCAAGACTCCGCAGAGAGATCTGTAAACATGGGAACACTCTGGGGACACCCACACATTGGGACTGAGTGGCAAATGGCAGGCTGGCCTCTCCCTGCAGGAGACCCCAAGACACGACCCAAGTGCAAGAGGTTACTTGGAAGGAAGCGCATGGAAGTACCAGTAAGAGGGTGGGACAGGGCTGGGAGCTTGGCCAGTATTGGGGGTCAAGGTGATTACATGGTGGGGGTCTTGGGGAAGCAACTGGACAAGCCATGACCCCAGAAGTTCTGGAGAGAGCCGGGGACTTATCCACCAGTGCTCATGGATCAGGAGGTGGGCACGTTCATTGGAGTAAATCGGGGAAGGGGTGCTGGGGAGGGGAAGTCCCAGGCATAGGACTGCAGGGGTAGACTGATGTCCTGGGAAAGGATTAGGGAGGTCAAGAAGCTTCTGGGGCTGTGATCAGACCTTATCTCTCATCTCGAGGCTGTAATTGCCTTCAGCCTCTCAACAGACTGTGCTGTGTCCTACCAGTAAGAGATATGGGCTTCCATGCCAGCAGGACAGAATTTGCAAGTAATTTGGGGAGACCAATGCCCAGCTGTGGCCTCCCTAGCTGGGGCAGAGGGAGCAGTGCCTGAAGGGCTAGGAACCAGCCTTCCTCATCATGATCCCCAGAGGAGGGGGATGCGAGATGTCACAGTGTGAGTGCCAGGTGGCTTTAGAAGACCCCCACACGTTCTGTGCCCACCTTGCCCTGCTCTGGTTCCCCACGAGTCGCATGTGGGTCCCGTACCTCTCCTCTTTGAGCTTTCTCCGGATAAACTCCCTAAGGACCCGGCTCATCCATCGAGTAGAACTTGGTCCAGTAGATGCAGAGGAACTGGTGATCCTGGAGCAGCTCCATCACCGTGGTCAAGCCTTCATCCAGCCGGAAGCTCTCCTGCTCCTCAGCACCCACCTCCCAGGCGTAGATGGTCAGGAGCTCGAGGGCATAGAGTGGGGGCAGCGCGGCCCGGGGGCACCAGGCTTTCACATACTGTGGAACAGACGGGGAGGGAGACCCCAGGCCTTGGGTGAGGGTGAGCCTAGCCCAGAGGCACAACCCCACACTCCTGTCTCTGTTGCCAGCTACTGGCCTTGCATTCTCAGCCGCCTGCTCTTCTGGCCCTGAGTTGGGGCCCACCCACTTGACAAACACTTCGAGAGTGTAAATATGTCAAGTTGTGTCGAATGTTTCCCACGGTAACAAATAACATAGTTATAATTAAGTTTTTGGCCTCATCTGGTGCTGCTCAGGGGTTACTCCTGGCAGGCACTGGGGACAATATGGGATGTCAGGGATCCAACTCTGGTCAGCCATGTGCAAGGCAAAGGCCCTCCCTGCTGTGCTATTGCTCTGGCCCCCCTTATTATTATTTATTTATATTTATTTATTTTTGTTCTGTTTTTTTTGTTTGTTTGTTTTGGGTCCCTCCCGGCAGCGCTCAGGGGTAACTCCTGGCAGGCTTGGGGGACTATATGGGATGCCGGGATTTAAACTACCGACCTTCTGCATGCAAGGCAAACACCTTACCTCCATGCTATCTCTCCGGCCGCAGTTTCTTCTCACCCTCTGACCCGGTTCCTTCCTGGGCCCTTATCTCCACCCCATCCTAGCGGTTGGCAAGGATACCGTGGCCCTTTTTCCACATGATTTCACACCTTTGGCTTATGGGGGAGCTCAGAGGAGGCCCCTCCAGTTGAGAAATGCTGGTTTGGGTGACTAATCATCCTGATGTTTCGAAATCGACTTAGTCCATACAGACCTTGTGTGTGAATTCTTTTTTTTTTTTTTTTTGGGGGGGGGTCACACCTGGCGGCAATCAGGGATTACTCCTGACTCTGTGCTCAGAAATCGCTCTTGGCCGGCTCCTCGGGGGAGAACCTTATGGGATGTCGGGGATCAAACTCGGGTCCGTCCCAGGCCTGTCACATGCAAGGCAAACACCCTACCGCTGTGCTGTCACCCTGGCCACGTGCTCCCCCACCTCCTAGCTTGCTCAGATTTGAATCAGGCTCTGCCTACTATTCTGACCCTTCCCCTCCTCTGGCTCCCTGTCCTCCGCCTCCTGCTGCACCCCTCTGTCCCTCTCACCTGCAGGTACCAGTGCTTCACCAGCCGCAGGAGGCTCTTCACCTTGGTGGGCCGATGCTTCACAAAGTTTCTCTGCAGTTCACAGAAGGACGGGGAGAAAAGGCCGGGGCTGCCCTCGGCCTGAATCAAGGCCTCGTAGACCGCGGGGTGAGGAGGCTGGGTGTTGGCGACCACGGAAGGTCCTGGGGAGGCAGGGAGCAAGGGTGGATTCAGAAAGCCCCAGGCTGGGGAGGGGTCCTGGAGGGAGAGCCTTCAATGAGGACTGAGACCTCAACCCCTGCTCTTATGGTCAGGTGCGTCTTAGAGAGCGAAAAATACGGTACCCCAGGTGGTGCTTGGGGGACCATAGGGAGGTCCAGATGGAACCTGGGCTGGCACGTGCAAGGCAAGCCCCCTTCCTGCTGTCCCCTTGCCGGTAAAGCTCAGTGTTTGTGTTCACAGCCAGAGATAAGAACCAGTTCCTGGGGCAACCATCTGGGACTAGCCTGTCTGAGGGTCTGGGGCAGCCCTGCCCTTACCCAGGGTCTTGCAGGCAGGGACCACTCGGACAGTCACAGGCTCAGCTGAACTCCAAGAGTGGACGGTGAAGACCAGCGCGTCGGGGGACCCCCCGGACCAGTCTCACGCTCTCCAGCCCCAGGGCCAGCAGGTCTTCCGAGCTCAGGGCCCTTTTCCGGATCAGGCGGAGAACGGCGCTGGTGGCACCTGGCCTGGTCCTGGAAGCTGCGGAGACAGCTTGGGAAGGCCACCAGCTCCACCTCCGTGCTGCTCAGGATTCCCGTGCCGTTTCCGAAGGCGCCCACCTGCCGGACAGAGTCCTGTTAGCTTGGGGCCACTCAGGCCTGGAGGTTCCTATCCAAGCATCACGCCCCTGTAGCCTGGATGGGGTCAGAAGGACCAATGGCCTTTTATTTGGGGGGGGGTCCAACACTCAGGGGTTACTCCTGGCTATGCGCTCAGAAATCCCTCCTGGCTTGGGGGACCATATGGGAGACCGGGGGGACCGAATCGAGGTCCGTCCTAGGCTAGCAGGGGTCACTGCCATCTTTCTATAGTTACTTTAAATCCGCTTTTCTGCTGCTAATAAGTTAGTCTCCACCATCTTGAAGAGAGGGACCCAGAAGTAGACAATACTGAAAATGGCTTTTTTTTGTTTCTTTTTTCTTTTTTTTTTTTTTTTTTTGCTTTTTGGGACCACATTGGGACATACTCAAGGGATACTCCCGACTCTGTGCTCAGGGACCCTATGGGATGGCAGAGATCGAACCCAGGTCAGCCATGAGCAAGGCAAACGCCTTTCATGCTGTACTATTGCTCCCCACTCCAAGAGTTTTTATTTAAAACAAAGGGGGTGGGGTGGGCCCAGAATAATATCACAGAGGGGAGGGTGTTTGCCTTGTATGGGGCTGACCCGGGTTCAGTCCTGGCATTCCATAGGGTCTCCCGAGCCTGCCAGGAGTAACTCCTGAGCACTGTAGGGTGTAGCTCAACTCCCCTCCCCCCCCAAATCTAATCTTCATGACCTCTTTGGAAAACTAAGTCCCTCTTCTTTCTGTCCGTGCCAAGGGCGCAGTGACTTGGGCAGCAGGGTGTCCTGTCTACTAGCTCAAACACAGCCCAGACCCCGCACTCTACCGGAGGGACCCGCTCCTGCCCTCATGCAGTGTGCGTCCTGTCCTCCAAAGTCAATCCTTAGGCCTGTGGGTGGGAGACTTAGTGGCATCCTCTGGCCAGTGAGAACCCTGAAACCAGAGAGGGCGTGTTCATGATGCTGGGAACTCTGGGAGGGGGCAGTCACCCCAAGGACGAGGTCACAGGGCACGGTTCTTCCAGATCTTTCTACCCCAATGACTCAAGCTCGCTGGCTGAGGTTTGGTTGTCCTTGGCCTTATCTTCCCCGGCCCACCCTTTTTACCCACACACAGCCGCCCTTCTCCCTCCTAACCCAGGGTGACATCTGGGCCCCAGGAATGAAATGAACCTTCTAGAAAAGGCTTCGTCCCTTGCTACTGCTGGAGCACATTCAGTTCTCCAGGAAAAGGGTTCACTCCTGGGCATCCGATTATTTTTGTTTGGGTGCTGGTAAGGGAAGGTTTATAGTTCCAATAATGTTATTCTCTTTGCCTGTTGCTCTTTGCTCAATTGTTTTGTTTTTGCTTTTTTAAAATTTAATTTAATATTCTATTTTTAATTAGATAATAATTTATTTAAGCACCATGATTATAAACCATGTTTGTAGTTGGGTTTCAGTTATAAAAAAGAACACCCCCCCCTTCCCAGTGCAACCTTCCCACCACCAATGCCCCCATCTCCCTCCTTCTTTGAGACAGGCATTCTATTTCTCTATTCTATTTCTCTCATGATAGTTGCCAGTGCAGTTACTTCTCTAACTGAACTCACCACTCTTTGTGGTAAGCTTCATATCATGAGCTGGTCTTTCCAGCCCTCATCTCAATCGTCTCTGGGTGTTATTACCATAATGTCTTTTATTTTTCTTAAATCCCACAGATGAATGAAACTATTCTGTGTGTCTCTCTCTCCCTCTCACTCAATATGCTTCCATGTCCGTCCATGTCTAGGAAAATTCCATTCTCATGCTATGCAAAATCTGCTTTGCCACCTACGGAGTTAATCCGAGTCTCTTTTTATGATTTGATGGTTTTGAGGGTTGAAGCGACTCACTCGGGCGGTGCCGTGGGTCTTCGGGAGGTGCCAGGATGGAATTGGGGTCCTGCAGTATCTGGGAGCCTGGGGAGAATCTAAGTGGGGTGGCCAGGAACCCTGGTTCCATATCACCCCTGCTCCATTAGAAGCTCAGCGACCTTGAGCAAGTCACGTCATCTCTCTCTCTCTCTCTCTCTCTCTCTCTCTCTCTCTCTCTCTCTCTCTCTTTCTCTCTCTCTGGACCACACCCAGCAGTATTCAAAGGTTATTCTTGGCTCTGGTGGTGCTTAGGGGACTGTATGTGATGCTCAGGTTTGAGTCAAGTGTTAAACCTGGATTGGCCGTGTGCTAGGCAAGCACCTTACCACTGCATTCTCTCTCTCTCTCTCTCTCTCTCTCTCTCTCTCTCTCTCTCTCTCTCTCTGTCTCTGTCTCTCTGTCTCACCCCACTTCATCTCTCTGAGCTCAGGAAATTCATATTTCTGTGTAAAAGCACAGAAAAGCAGGAAGAACCCCAAAGCAGCACTCATATGCCTGATGAGTGAGAACCGAGAAGGGGGAAAACTGGCCTCTTTTATCTTCCGATAAATAGTAAGTTCAGGGCATCAAGGATGTGAGCTCCTAAAGACTCAGGCAATAGTGCTCAACAAAAGCAAACACCCTCTGCTCTCCCAACTCTAAAATAATCGCACAAAACTAACCATCATCCCCTTCTCTAACAGCCAGCCGCACGACTATGTCCCCCCACCCCCAATTCTACTATACAGCTGCTCTGCACAATGCATTTTCGTCTTTTCTGCCTCTGTTTTTATTTTTATTTATTTATTTATTTATTTATTTATTTATTTATTTGGAGAGTCAGGTGCCAGAACAATAGCACAGCAAGTAGGGTGTTTGCTTTGCATTCAGCTGACCCAGGTTCGATCCCTGGCATCCCATAGGGTCCCCTAAACTGCCAGGAGTGATTTCTGAGCATAGAATTAGGAGTAACTCCAGAGTGCTGCCAGGTGTGGCCCCAATGAAACAAACGAACAACAACAACAATAACAAAGGAAAGAGGTTCGTCCCGACCCCTCAGGATTGAGAAGGGATATACTTTCAGAAGCGAGACTGTTGGCTTTTTTTGTGGGTTCATGTGCCCAAGGAAAGTGGTGTGTGTGTGTGTGTGTGTGTGTGTGTGTGTGTGTGTGTGTGTGTGTGTATGTGTGTGTGTCTGGGGGTTGTAGCTGCAGGAGGGCGATCCTGAGATCCTGGGACAGGAGGATGGCCTGGGCCCCCCAAGTTGGCCGGGGAGTGGAGGGCTGCAGGCTTACCTTGACCACCTTCAGCATCCGCACCTCCTGGTCTAGTCCTTGCTCCCCCTGGAAGCGCTGTTCCCTGAGGAAGGTTTCCACGACTCCTCCAGCATCCAGGCACTGCCTCCTTCCACTCCTGGGTGGGCTGCACCCAGCGGGCCACGAAGGCGTCCAGCTTGGAGGCCGGGGCCTCGTACAGCTCCGGGGTCAGGGCCATCTCTGTCCCCTGAGCCTGGGGAGCAGGGACAGCTAGACAGCCCTGATCACCTACCTGGCCTGTTGGCACACACCCTTTTGTTAAGGGGGCTCCTCTGGTGCTGTCCTCCCGGGGCCCCGTGGGACAAAGAACCAGAGCCGAGATGAAACCAAGGGGGACCTCCTGACCTGGTACCCCTCTGAGAGCGTGTCTACTGCGGCCAGGACACTGAGGGACACTGAGGGACACTGGCCTGAGAGGGGAGGTCTGGGGCCACCTTAACAGGGCTTGGCATTCAGTCAAGACTTCTCTGCTAGGTTTCGATTCCAGCTCGAAGAATTTCTCTTCTGCAGTGACGACTGTGACGTTTGGAAACCGAAATAGATCTTTGCTTCTTTGACTGAAAGATGCAACTTCTTCAGGAGGTTGCAGCTTGGTCCTCTGTTAGTCTCCTCATCTCACGTGGAACATGACATCAGAGTGGGCACGGGGGTACCAGAGCAGGTAACCTCTCTGTCCCCTCCCAGATGCATCAGAAAAATGGGTTGAATCATTACATTGGGAACTGTTAAGAAAACAGTAAACGCAGGTATGGTGAATATAATTATAATTCAGTGTGAATTTTCA
>NC_064849.1:627500-660000 GCF_024139225.1 Suncus etruscus | reverse complement strand
TTTTTGGGCCACACTCGGTAATACTCAGGGGTTACTCCTGGCTATGTGCTCAGAAGTTGCTCCTGGCTTGGGGGACCATATGGGACACCGGGGGATCGAACCTTGGTCCGTCCAAGGCTAGTGCAGGCAAGGCAGGCACCTTACCTTTAGCGCCACCGCCCGGCCCCCCCTCTTTCTTTCTTTCTTTCTTTCTTTCTTTCTTTCTTTCTTTCTTTCTTTCTTTCTTTCTTTCTTTCTTTCTTTCTTTCTTTCTTTCTTTCTTTCTTTCTTTCTTTCTTTCTTTCTTTCTTTCTCTCTCTCTCTCTCTCTCTCTCTCTCTCTCTCTCTTTCTTTCTTTCTTTCTTTCTTTCTTTCTTTCTTTCTTTCTTTCTTTCTTTCTTTCTTTCTTTCTTTCTTTCTTTCTTTCTTTCTTTCTTTCTTTCTTTCTCTGTCACACCCGGCAGCGCTCAGGGGTTCCTCCTGGCTCTACTCTCAGACATCGCTCCTGGCAGGCTCGGAGGACCATATGGGATGCCGGGGTTCTGTATGCAAGGCAAATGCCTTACCTCCATGCTATCTCTCCGGCCCCATTGAGCCTGAATTTTTTACAAAACTCTGCATGTGGGGCTGAAGAGATAGCACAGCAGTAGGGCGTTTGCCTCGCACGCAGCCAACCTAGGATAGACAGTGGTTCAAATCAGGAGCGATTTCTGAGTGCAAAGTCAGAAGTAACCCCTGAGTGCTGCTGGGTGTGACCCAAAACCCCAAACAAAAATCTGCATGTATATTGGAGTTGGGATTTCTCTTGCTACTCCAAGAGCCCAGTGATCACATGGATGAAGAACTTGGAGTAGTCTGGATAACGAACAGACTACAATAAGGCATTCCTGCTTTTCCAGTGGAGTGAGAACCTATTGCCAGACATGGGAACCAGGATGTAGTAACCATAAGTTTTAGGTAAAAAACTGGCAGCCGGGAACGAAGGAGCAGAACCAAGGAACCAAGGGGTTCCTTGGTTGGGGGTGTGTGAGATCTAGGCCTCTGCTTCTATTTCTGGTCACTCTCTCATTGGTCATATCCCAAGACAGTAGAAAGAAAGTGCTGGCAACAAGGAGCCCAACTCTTGGCTGATCCAAGCTAGGGGCAAAGAAGCTGGCAGGACATGAGCTGTCCTTTGACATCCACGGACCAGGGGAATGACAACTATGACTCTCAGATCAAGCCACAAAGACGGCTTGGCCAATCTGAACCATGAACAAATGGGGGCTGGAGAGTGGCCCGTTTCAGAGTATAGACTAACGCACACCTTGGCCTCACTTAAACTCCTGGATGCAGCTGGGTTTGATTATAGCCATCCTGGTTACAAGTCACTGGCCTGGGGGTTCTGACTTGGGTCGCTTAGCTCCTTTCAATTCTGAGTGCATTTCTGGCAGATGTTTATCCTCATCCTACTGGACCATGAATGCCTGTAGGTGGGCCCGTTCACTAAGACTCAACATCTGATTGGCTAAGGAGAAGCAAAGGATGGTTTCAACATTAGGTTGAATACCGAGCGTTGGTAGAGGCCTTTGGATATGACCTCATGTTGGCTCCTAATTAGACGTTTCTGGCTGGTTCCTTTGGTTTACATGTTAAAAAGATGTTTCCCCCATTGCCTCTTCATCTGGCTTTTCCCCCTCCCCTTGGGGGTGGGCTTTGTTTATCCCAATAAAGGCTACTCAGGAGGCCTGGAGGAGGGGCTGCCATCTTGGCTCCGGTGGTGGAGCGACTGGCTTGTGGGTGAGTAGTGTTGCTTAACTATTCATTATTGAGTCCTGGATGGGGCTGATGATGGTGAGATGGATGGATGGATGGATGGATGGATGGATGGAGAGAGGCCTTTCTCTGCTAGCCCGGGCCATTTGCCTCCAGTACCCTCTTGAAATGATCCACAGGTAGTCAGGCAGCCGATTTTAGCTGCCCTGCCTGCCATCTCAAACCTGTTTCTTCCATGCTGCTTACTTCAGCCAAACCTCCTCGATGACCACACTGAATCCCCTTTTATGCCCTTGAGGCAACCCCTTTGTTCTTCCAAAGGCCCCTCCCAGAAATGGGTTGGTCTTACCATCAGGTAAGATAACACTGGAAGATGGAGTTGGGGTGACAATCAGCTTGCTGTGTGAGTTTCTGGACTGCTGTTCCTTCCCAACTGTGTGTGGATTATTTGTGCGTTGGAGTCGCTGCCAGACCTGCATCTTTTGTGCTACCCCGATTGGGGGCAAGGGGGGTCCCTCTCCCTTTCTGGAGATTGTGGAACACACAAACCATTTCACAAAGGAGCACTTTTGATCCAACCCTTTTTTTTTTTTTTTGCCACACCCGGTGGCTCTCAGGGGTTGCTCCTGGCTCTGTGCTCAAGAAATTAACTTCTGGCATGCTCAGGGGAACCAAATGGGATGCCAGGGATTGAACCTGGTTCGGCAGCATGCAGAGCAAGTGCCTTCCCCACTGGGCTATCGCTCTGGAGCCCAGGTCCAACCTAGTTTTGACAAAGGGGTCAAAACTGTTGGGGATGAGCATGGGGGTGGGGGACACCAGGCCTAGTCTTCTTGGGGCTTGTGTTGTTAAACGGAGAATTTTCAGCGAAGCTAGGAAGCACAGAAATGACAAGGAAGCAGTCAAAACCTTTCTTTGCATTCTTTATTGAGTAAGAAATCACATGCCAAGAACTTGGAGGACTCCACTTCCGATGGGCAGGGGAAGGGACAGGAGACAAAGAATAAAGTACAGTTCTGATCAGGTCTCATCAGACGAGGAAGCTAGAGGCTACGACAAGAAGGAGGCTCTGCTGAACAGAATGCAGGCGTGCTTTGCCATGGGACCTGGACCACCTGGACAGCTGTTTGCAGCTGGGCATGGAGATCCTCAAACTGAATAGTTCAGACTCAGGAAAGTGCTGATGGTTCATTGCCATGACCTGACTCAGGGAAATGTAGGAGAATCTTCCTACCCACCCACCCACCCTAGCGAGAATCCACGGTGAGATTCAGCATCAGAAGTTGAGCATCAGCAAGGAAGCAGCAGCAGCAGCTTCAGCAAAGGGAGTTGGTCAGCCTGGAAGCCAGTTAGGAAGCCTGGAAAGGGCAGCTGAAAGGGAGACAGAGGCCGAGGGAGCCAGAAGGAGTAGGGAATAGCTGCTAGGAAAAGGCTTAGCATAGAAACCATGTGAGGAAATGCATGTTAGGTGAGGACCCTGAAATAAAGCTGCCTGGCTCCTGGACCTTCAGCGGACTGCTTTGGGAATTCTTCTGCCGTCACCATGCAACCTACAGACCTGCCAGGCCATGGGGGCTGCGGGAGCTGGTCCAGCCCAGAATGGCCTCACCTTCCCCATACCAACACTGGGACTAACTTATAATTTATATTATATTTATAATTTATATTAAAATTTAATTTATATTAAGACAACAACCCTCCCTCCCTCCCTTCCTCTCTCCCTTCCTTCCTTCCTTCCTTCCTTCCTTCCTTCCTTCCTTCCTTCCTTCCTTCCTTCCTTCCTTCCTTCCTTCCTTCCTTCCTTCCTTCCTTCCTTCCTTCCTTCCTTCCTTCCCTCCCTTCTCTCCCTCCCTCCCTCCTTCCTTCCCTCCCGCCTCCCTCCCTCCCTTCTTCCCTCCCTCCTCCCTCCTCCCTCCCTCCCTCCCTCCCTCCCTCCTTCCTTCCTTCCTTCCTTCCTTCCTTCCTTCCTTCCTTCCTTCCTTCCTTCCTTCCTTCCTTCCTTCCTTCCTTCCTTCCTTCCTTCCTTCCTTCCTTCCTTCCTTCCTTCCTTCCTTCTTCCTTCCTCTGGACCTACTCCTAGCTCTGGATTCACACATCTGATGAGGCTTGGGGACCATATGGAATGTCAGGAATCGAACCCAGGTCAACTATGTGCACGGCATCATTTCTCTGCACTCCGGAGGATTTCTTACATTTTTTGTTTGTTTGTTTTTGGGCCACATCCGGTGACACTGGGGTTCCTCTGGCTCTGCGATCAGAAATCGGTCCTGGCTTTGGAGGACCTTATGGGATGCCGGGGATTGAACCCAGGTCCATCCTGGGTCAGCCACCTGCAAGGCAAATGCCCTACAGCTGCGCTATCGCTCCAGCCCCCTACTTTTTGTGTTTTGCGGGTGTGTGCGCTCTAGGGCAGGCCTGGCTCTGCGCACATTAATGACCCCTGGTGGTTTTGCCCAGCATCCAGCCAGGATCAGCAACGTGCAAGGCAAGCACCTTATCCACTGTACTCTCTCTCTGGCCCTCTGCGGGTGGATGACAAGCGAGGAGGAGTGCTTTGCTATTTATGCTTCCGAAAGAGAACAATGGTTTGAATGAAAGGGGCAGGCCTGGGGATGGCGGGTCACAGGCAGTCGCAGGGACTAGTCCGATTTCCTGAGCAACGTGAGCGTGTCTCCATCCCGGACATCCAGGTCAGCCAGGACGCTGCTGTTCCACACTTTGTGACCCGGGAACTTGAGGATCTGCTCCTTCTCCGGGGGTCCCCCTGCAAGGCTGATCTTCTCTTTCAGGTCATAGATGGAGTCCTCGGGGGACACAGCGTAAGGCTTGGTCAGGCCGCCGGGGTGCTTCACGAACACCTGGATCTGGCCGGGCTGGGCCTCCAGAACCGAGATGCTCACCTTGGCAAAGAGGCCATGATACGCCAGAGTCCGGGAGTTACTGAGCGACTTTCGCTCCCCTCCGGGTTCCTGGAAGGACAGTCGGAGTTGCCCGTCGAGGCCCCACCGCTCTCTGATCTCCCTCTTCATCTTCCAGATGGGTCTGTAGGGGTCCACCAAGAAGGTCTGGGCTGCTTCGCCGGACACCTTCACCTTCACAGAAACATCTCTGGCAGCCTGGAAGGGAGGAGCAGAAGGGGGTTCCTTGGTGGACGGGGGTGGTCCCTGGAAGTCTGTGGTCCAGATCTCTACTTCTATTTCTGGCCACGTTCTCACTGGCCATGTCCCAAGACCTTTGTCCGGCAGGAAGGGAGGAAGGGCTGATCCAAGCTAGGGGCACAGAAGTTGGCAGGACGTGGGGTGTCCTCTGACGTTCGCTGACCAGGGGAAGACAATAAGCAGCCATTTCCCAAATAGCAGCAGACCTAACCAGAGTTCCCAGCTGTCACTAAGGGGTCCCCTTAGCACCTCCTCCCTATGTGTTGACCCCAACTTTACTTTGTCACCTGTGACCATGTAAAATCTTACTTTAATCCTGTGGAAGGCAACACTGCGTTATGGTCAGGGTTTGCTTGGAACTCTGTGCTCAGGGATCACTCCTGGCTGGACTTGGGGGGCATAGGAAATGCTGGGGCTCGAACCTGAGTCATCAGCATGTGGGGCAAATGTCCGCCCTACTGTACTGTCTCTGAGCCCTGAAATATCCTTTTAGTAGCTTCCCAAAACCCTTGAGAGAGAAAAACTCCCCCCCATAGCATTTATGTCAGTACATTCAGTTTTGTTTTTATAATAATAAAATTCATTACAATTTAAATGATAATAATCATAAAAATGTAATAATTTAAATTTTATAATTAAATTATAATAAATTTATAACATTCGATAATAAAAATAATAATAAAATTCATACGTTTTTGGTTTTGGGTCACACTTGGTTGTGCTCATGTGCTACTCCATCTCTTGCTCAGAAATTTACTCATGGCAGGTTCAGAGGAGCATATGGGATGCTGGGAATTGAACCAGAATTGGCTGCATGCAAGGCAAACGTCCTCCCGCTGTGCTATCGCTCGGGTCTCAGTGAATTCTTTTGGTTGCTTCCTGGTTTGGAGGCCACGCAATCATGGTCTGTGCGTGCTCCTGGCTCTGGGCTCAGAGATCCTTCTGGGTGGGCCCAGGGGATTCTGTAGTGCCGGGGGATCAAACTGGCAAGTGCCATCACTCCTGTACCATCTCTGAAGCCAGCATGAGCCAAGTCTTGGCCCTTCTTTCTCACAAGGGTCCAGAGCACCCCAGCGATTGCAGACCCAATTTCCAGAGGAAAACACCGAGGTCCAGACACCTTAAAGGGGGAAGACCCGCTCAGGTGCAGAAGGTCCAAGAAGGTGTGTGGAGGGAGAGGTCCTTACCTGCACGTTCCACCCCTGGACGGACCTGCAGCAAGCCTGTCGCAGGCAGTAATCTGCCTCCTTGGCCATCACATCCCATCTCTTTCCACTTCCCACGTTGTTGGTGGGATCTGTCGGATCCAGAATCACAGGCCTGGGAGAGAGCAGAGGAAGCAGATTGTCTTCCGCCTCTGTCCCTGGTCTCTGTCATTCGAGACGGTGAAGTCCCATGGCCCTGGATTTAGGACTGGAGGGGGAGCTGTGAGCAGGACCCTGTGAAGGAGCCAAACTGCTCTTCCTGTAGATGTTGCTCGAATGACCCAAATCAATCTTCCCATGGGGCAAGACAGAAAAATAAAGATTCCTGGGCTGGGATTTGGGATGGCAATCGCTGGGAGCCCTGAAGGTTCATCGATTTTCAGATTCATTTTTCGGTGACAAATATAAGATTTGGGGGTGGGTTGGGCCACACCCAGAGACATTTAGGGGCTCCTCCCAGTTCTGCACTCAGAAAGTACTCCTGGAAGACTCAGGGGATCTGATGGGATGCTGGGGATTGAACCCAAATTTGCTGTGTGCAAGGCAGACAAAAAAGACATTTTCTTTTTTTTTTTTGGTTTTTGGGCCACACGCGTTGACGCTCAGGGGTTATTCCTGGCTATGCGCTCAGAAGTTGCTCCTGGCTTGGGGGACCATATGGGACACCGGGGGATCGAACCGCGGTCCGTCCAAGGCTAGCGCAGGCAAGGCAGGCACCTTACCTTTAGCGCCACCACCCGGCCCCGACATTTTCTTTTGTTTTAAAACTGTGTTGGTTTTTTTTTTCTTTCATTCACGGTTGGGAGGGGGGGGAATGTTAACTGGTTTAGGCTATGAAAAACAGTACAGAAAGCCACCCGCAAAATAGGATTATGACCCATTAGGATTGATACCACTTCTTGGCATCTAGACCTAAACACTAAAGCCTTAATTCCAAATAAAATATGCAAACCCATATTTATTGCCATCTTTGGTGGAGCAGCCAAGATATGGAAACACTCCAAATACCCAGATACAGATGAACCAATAAAGAAGTTGTGGTAGGCAGATGTGAAGCGGAATAGTACACAGCTCCGGGAAAGAACAAAACCATCCAATGTGTAGCCACATAGACGGATCTGTGGGTGCTGCGTTGAGGAAAGCCAGTCAGAGAGAAAGATTTAGATACTGAATGATCTCTTTCCTAGGTGGGACTTCAAGGTACGAAGCCAAGGGGCAATAGTACAGCAGGGAGGGTGTTTGCCTTGCAGGTGGCTGATCCAGGTTCGATCCCCAGTGTCCCATATGTTCCTGTCAGAAGTGATCCCTGAGTCCTGGACCTCAAAACAGCAACAACAAACAACAACAATGATACAAAGCCAGGGACAACAGAGGGTTACGGCCAGACAACAAAATGCTGACCCATACAATTGAGTGGGTGGGAAAGGGGGTTGAAATGAAGGGTCTCTAGTGGTTTTGGGGAAAGGAGGCAGGCAGACCGGCGGTGGGCATGGTGTTGATATTAACTGCATGGCAAATCATGAACAATAGAGTAACTCAGAGAATCTCAAACAAACATTGTAAAACCCGTGTTGGGTTTTCTGTTCTTTTCTACTCCAAGTTGTGCTGTTGACCTACCTTTTCGCCTTCAGCTGTTGTCTGAGAAAAACGTTGACTACTTCATTTTCAAAGTTATAGTACTTGGTCCAGTAGATGCAGATGTTACTGTATTCTTTGAGAAGCTTCATCACTGTTCTAAATCCGTTGGCCAGGTCGAAACTCTCACTTTCATCTGTCCCCATTTCCCAGGCATAGATGGTTAGCAGCTCCAGAGCATATTTGGGGGGTAATGCTACCTTTTGATATTTGTATCTCAGATGCTGGTGAGGAAGAGAGAGGGGCAGGGAGGAGGGAGGGAAGAAATGAGAGATGATTATTCTGGGAATTGGATCTTTCCAGACCACACTATTATTTCCAGGTTGTGGGATCATTCGATCAACTTCCCTGGACCTTTTGAGGCGGGTCAAGTAGTGTGGGGGGATCAGTCAGATTCCGTAAAGGAAGAAAGCAGGGCTGGGGTGTAACTCAAGGGGCAATGTGTCTGCCTTATCTGCCCAAGGCCTTGAGTTGTGTTTTCTCTGGCATTCCATGGCCCGGCCCCCAGTTGGGTGTGGCCCCATCTCTGGGGGTGGAACCCCATCCCCTGAGCCTGCTGGGGGTAGCCTCTAGGATGTGGTGAACAACTGGGGTTCAATCCCTGGCACAACAGGGATCCCTTGAGCACTCCCAGGAGTGATCCCTGAGCATTGGGTCACACCTGAGCATTGACAGGTGTGGCCCCCAAAGTGAAAAAAGCAAAGCGACGGCACAGCAGTAGGGCGTTTGACTTGCGGCTCACCCAGGACAGATCCTGGTTCAATCCCCAGCAGCCCATATGGTCCCCAGAGCCTGCCAGGAGCGATTTCTGAGCATGGAGCCAGGAGAAACCCCTGAGCACTGCCAGGTGTGGCACCAAAACACACAGACACACACACACACACACACACACACACACACACACACACACACACACACACAAGAGAGATAAAGAAAAAGAGAGAGAGAAAGAGAGAAGAAAAAAGGAAGAAAGAAGAAAGAAAGAAGAAAGAAAGGAAGGAAGGAAGGACAGAAGGAAAAAAGAAAGAAAGGAAGGAAGGAAGGAAGGACAGAAGGAAAAAAGAAAGAAAGGAAGGAAGGAAGGAAGGAAGGAAGGAAGGAAGGAAGGAAGGAAGGAAGGAAGGAAGGAAGAAGAAAGAAAAAGCAAAGCAAAACAATAACAACCTCCACCAAATCCCAGGCGTTTTGGAAATTCTGCCTCTTCCCTGTCTGCCCCTCCAAGCCAAGCCCCAGCCTGGCCGGGCTGCCCTCACCTGCTGGTACCACCAGTGTTTCACCAGCCGAAGGAGATTCTTGAGTTTGACTGGGCGACTTTTCACGAAGTGTCTCTGCAAGACCACGAAGCTGGGGGAGAATTCCCCAGGCAGGTGGTCGCAGGTTATTAACTTCTGGTAGACTTCCTGTGGCGGCCTAGAGTCTGGGGGTGCGTTTTCTAGGAGGAGAAAAGTACCTGGTCAGGAGAGTCCAATTTGATGCGAGGACACGGGAAGGACCATATGAGCACACCAGTCCCTTGTTCTCTCTTTATTTCCCACGTTTTATTTTTGTTTTTGGCCCACACCCGGTGGAGCTCAGGAATCAGTCCTGGCAGGCTTGGGGGACTCTATGGGATGTCAGGGTTGAAACGGAATCAACTGTGTGCAAGGCAAACGCCCTCCCGCTGTTATTGTTCCGGCTCCACGTTTTCCCCATTTTATATTGAAACGAGGGGATCCTGTGGAGTCCCCAGCCTACTCATCTACCACGAAGGCTCCGAAGAGCTCGTGTGATCCTTGAGCATTGGGCTGAGCTTGAGAAATCTGTATGAGGGACCTAGGAAGTAGGCGACATTTTGTGGGACCCTAAGACGTCCTACGTAGATTGTGGATCTCCTATGGTTCTGACTAATTTAAGGACCCTGTATGTAACCCTTCCCCCTAACTTCCTTTTACCTAAACTTGCTTTTGAGATGTGAATCCCATACCTGAGATGGGGTGGGCTGTTTGAAATAAAGAATAAAAGAGTCTGGCTGGTAGAGGCTAAGGAAGAGTGAGGAGCAGAAAGAGGCAGAGGGAAGAAGCAGAGAAAAGAGGGGGGGAGAGAGAGAGGAGGAGGAGGAAGAGGAGAGACAGAGAGAGAGAGAGAGAGAGAGAGAGAGAGAGAGAGAGAGAGAGAGAGAGAAGCAGAGAAAGGCCATGAAGTAAAAACAAGCTGACTCTGATGAAACTTTGACTGCTTGTGAATTATTCATCCACTATTATCCTGCATCTGATGCCTGGGGGCGGCCTCACCCAACACGTGGCTCTCTTTATACTTTATATTTTTATTCAACGCCTATTGAACTGGTTGGTACCCTAAGTCTAGAAGGTGCTCGATTGCCTGCTCAGGGCAATTGGTCGGTCTTGGAACCCAAATCTGAAGATATTCAAGTTCCCTTCAGTGGAATCCATAAAGGCCCAGCACTAGTGTTACGGTATGAATGTTAATGTGTCTTTAAGGGTGGTGACACCCCCATAACTGCCTATAGGCTGGGACTTGCCCCCCCACGATCAACTAATAGTCAATTGGCCAGGTAGAAGCCAGGCAGGTAGAGAGGGGGACCCAAGAAGAGACAGGGGGAGGACCTGTAAGCTGTGCGTCCCAAGAGGGCCCAAACTCTTTGGCCGGGCCAAATTATTATTATTATTATTATTATTATTATTATTATTATTATTATTATTACATAGTATAAGCAACTTTGCTCATGCACCTTGCTCGGCTCTCTCTCGCTCTCTAGCTCTCTCGCTCTCTCTCTGTAAGAAATGTAGCTCCAGGGTCCCTCCTGGCCAGCTCTCTTGCTTGTAATCTCTCTCTTTCTCTCTCTCTCTCTCTCTCTCTCTCTCTCTCTCTCTCTCTCCTCTTTCTCTGAGGGTGAGCATTAAAAAGCAATATTCTTTCTCCTCCTCCCCTTCTCTCTCTTCCCCCATTCTGCTGCGAGCATTAAAAAACAATATTCTGGGGCCTGTGAGGTGGCGCTAGAGGTAAGGCGTCTGCCTTGCAAGCGCTAGCCAAGGAAGGACCACGGTTCGATCCCCCGGCGTCCCATATGGTCCTCTCAAGCCAGGGGCAATTTCTGAGCGCTTAGCCAGGAGTAACCCCTGAGCAAACGGGTGTGACCCAAAAAACCAAAACCAAAACCAAAAAAACCAAACCAAACCAAAAAAAAACCAATATTCTTTCTCCTCTTCTTCCTCATCCTCTCTCTCTGACTGTGGTGTGTTATTGTTTCGTTTCGCTACATATTAGTATGCCTAGACATTGTGTGAAGGAGAGGAAGACACTTGCTGGAAACCCTGTGTACAGAGGAGCCTGGTGGAGTCGATCATCATGAAGTCTGCTCAAATCCCCACCCACAGATGGCCAGATAGAGGGCTATGCTATCAACCCACCACGGAGTACTCCTCTGTCATTGGATAAAAGAGGTTCATCCAGTTGCCAGACAATGATAAGCCAGAGTAAATTCCCGAAAAAGTCCAAATGGAGCACTAACTCTGGAGTCCTCCTGAAGTGCTTGCTTGCCCAAGGATTTCCCGAAGGAAGGGGAAGAGCCTTGGGTTGGATGCAAATCTACGATCCGGTAGAAGTTCCCGAGCCCACCGTGCACTTGCATGTACATGCATTCTGGGAAGACTCCCTCTTCAAGGGGTCTCTCTGGACACCCCCCCCCCCACAAAAGGGGGCAGAGACTTTTTATCTCTCAGCCCAATTTCGCTTTCTCAATCCTCCCCAAGGCCATCCTTTCCCAGAATTCTCTGCCCATCTGACCCATCTTTGTCATTACCCAGAACATCAAAAGCTGGGAGCACGTCCACTTTGATGACATCACTGTTCTTCTTGGCCTGGACCTGGATGGCCAGGGAGCGGGGGGCCCTGCTCCCCCACCTGTGCTGAACGACAGTGAGGTTGTAGGCCAGGCTCTGGCTACAGTGATCTACTTTCTCCGTGATGAAGTCGATGATGTCTTCACGAAGGTCAGCCTGCTCCTGGAAGCTTCGGAAACAGCTCAAAAATAGGACCATGTCTACGTCAGAGGTGTGGTTCAGCGTCGTCCCCTTTCCGGAGGAGCCAGCCTGGGGAAGACAACAATGTTGATGTGCATCCCCCCCCTGAGGTCTGACTCTCTGAGACTCGGGGCAGGTTGAGGCCAGAGACACCGATGGAAAGCTTAAGGGAGTCCTGGATCTCCACTGGACATGGCGACCTTTGTCAAAAGATTTGTATTATCACCACTTTGCCTATAGAAACGTTTCTGAGAGTCTTTTGGGCAACACCCAGAGATGCTTAGGACTTATTCCAAGCTCTTCATTTAGGGATCACTCCCGGTGGGGCTTGGGAGCAAATGGGATGCCGGGGATCAAACCCAGTGCAAGGCAAATGCAAGGCAAATCTCCATCATCACCTCTTTATATTGATTAGAAAAGCGAATCATCAGGCCAACTGAATGCATTTCTATCTCTGTAGGATGTTTCCTGGGCAGCTCAGTCCCAGAACTCTGTATTTTTATATCTCAGTGCCAAAATATACTGTATATTTGAAAACATATGCAAGATAGATGAATAGATGTAATAAGAGGTAGTAGAGCCAGTGAAGAGGGGCCTCGGAGGGGGAAATTTCCTCTGGCCCTTTTACTGGTACCGTCTTCCACAAACACATCCCCAAACCAGTGACTAGACATTGACCCAAGGGGTGTGTTGAGTTCGCTGGCATCTGGTCCCCGGAGCAAAGTACTGTAATGGCCACTGAAACTGAGATAGAGAAAAGTCCTTTCTATTTCCTCATTCTGTCCTTTGTGATGACACCACACCACTCGCCTTCCTCTCCACTATTCCTCAGCAAGCGGGTATCGGTTTTCCATCTCTACCTTGTTGGCATTTGCAAAATTATGTAAGCTGATTAGCTAGAATGTTGTTATTTTTACCGTTGAATACGGTCTTTTGTTATCTTTTTATTATTATTTATTTATTTATTCATTTGTTTTATCTTTGGGTCACACCCAGCGGTGCTCAGAAATCGGTCCTGGCAGGCTCGTGGGACCATAGGGATGTCAGGGATTGAGCCTGGACCTGTCCCGAGTCTGCTGCGTGCAAGGAAACACTCTACTGCTGTGCCCTCGCTCCAGCCCCATTTTTTGTTCTCTTTTTAGCATGCCTTTGCTACCCATTCACGTTCGGTGTGTGCTGGTGATCCGATCAATGATGATCATGAAAATCATCAAGCAAATGACGATACAAGACGGAACCTTCATGACGTCTTGCTCTTCAGATCTTGCGGCTAATCCCAACCTGCCTGCTAGTGTTTAACTTCTCAGTTCTCAAGCACTTGCTTCCTGTGTACCCATGTGGTTGAGCTGTCTTTTGGGCGAGAGGTGACAACCTGTTCCTTCTGAGTTGGAAACTCGGACTTTTTTGTTGTTTTTGGGGGTAGTGCTCAGGGTTTACTCCTGGCTCTGGTCTCAGGGATAACTTCTGCAGGCTCAGGGAATCAGCTGGAGTGCCAGAGATCGAATCTGGGTCAGCTGCATGCAAAGCAAATGCCCTACCTTCTAGACTATCATTCTAGCCTCAGTCTTTATTTTGAATGAAAGAAAAAATATTTTTATTTTGTTTTTGGCCCACACCTAGTGGCACTCAGGGGTTACTCCTGGCTCTACATTCAGAAATCACTCCTCAGGCTTGAGGGACCCTCTGGGATTCTGAGAATCAAACCTAGGTCCACCCTGGATCCATCGAGTGCAAGGCAAATGCCCTACAGTGTAGTGCTACTGCTCTGGCCCCAAATGATGAAATACTTTTTAATTTTTTTTTGGGGGGGTTGGGTCACACGGGGCAGCGCTCAGGGGTCACTCCTGGCTCTATGCTCAGAAATTGCTCCTGGCAGGCTTAGGGGACCATATGGGATGACGGGATTCGAACCATCGTCCTTCTGCATGCAAGGCAAACACCTTACCTCCATGCTATCTCTCCAGCCCAAGGAGATGGGATTATTTTTAAGGGGCTCAGGATAAAAGCCAGGACTCTAGCACTTCTGGCATCTCAAATGGGTCCCCAAGTGGGTTTTGATAAACAAGAAAGAAGTCTATATTTTAGAGACACCACCTACCTCTCTGGCCCTCAGACGATTGATTGGGGTTCAGTTGTGACTGGGGACACAATCATGGTGTCATGAAGCAAAATCCTTGTTTGAAGGAATGTTCCTTGCTTCTGGACTCCATAGACTTTATAACCCCTGCTCTTAAAGAGTCGGTCACCAAGGCTGAGAGAGGAAACCGCCTTTGCCTCCAGGTCCCACTCTCCCCAAGAAGCCAAAGTTGGGGTCAAGACCAGTGTGGCCAAACTCACCTTCACCACTTTCAGCACCTGCACCTCTTGGTTTGCGACCAGCTCATTCTGGAAGCAGTGATCCTTCAAGAACTTGGCACATCGGTTCCAGGCATCCTGCACTTCCCATTTCCATTCCCCGTCAGGTTGGAGGCTCTTCTCCACGAAGGCATCGAGGTCGTCCGCCAGAGTTTCGTACAGGTTCTCCATGGCTGGGTGCTACTCGGGTTTGGAAGCAAACGTTGAACCAGGAAAGGGGCAAGGATGGGTTCAGGAAATCCACACTCAGCCAGGAGTCCCACCACTCGAGCCTTCTGCTCCTAAGAAGGAAAGCAGCTCAGTGCAGAAAGAAGGAAGAAATGGGCCCAGACCAAAGGTGGTTGGTTCGAATCCCGGCGTCCCGTGTGGCCACCCGAGCCTGCCAGGAGCTATTTCTGAGCAGACAGCCAGGAGGGACCCCTGAGCAACGCTGGGTGTGGCCCAAAAACCAAAAAAAAAAAAAAAAAAAAAAAAGAAAGAAAGAAGGAAGAATGAGCCCTGTCTTCCGGGGACCTGCTTTTATAGACAAGAATCAGGCCACACCCTAGGTGGGAGAGGAGTGTCTAGTAGAGAATAATCCGATAATCCCAACCCAGATCACACCTAGGGTAGGAATACTGATTAGGGTAGGACCAATCATCCAAGAGCTGGGAGTCTTCTGGGCTGAGTCGGGCCACTGTTAGAAGGCTGCTGGTCTCTTTCAGGCAGAGTGGTTCCTCCTGTCTTCTGCCCTCCCTGGGCAGTCCTCCCAGCTCCTGGCAGGGATGTCAGGAAACCGAAACCTAGGCTATTATCTGCTCCCTCCTTCCCCTGCTCTCTGGCGCCCTCCTTGGCCAGTCCTCTGCACTCCCAGCATGTTAGGAAACCAAAACTGATCTTTTTATGGCCTTGAATTTCTCTCCCTCCTCTTCCCTCTCTCTCCCTCCATTTTCTCCCTTCCCTTCTCTCTCTCCCTCCCACTCTCTCCCTCTCTCTTTCCTCTCTCTCCCTCTTTTCGTCTCTCTCCCTCTCTTCCTTTCTCTCGCTCCCTCTCTCTCCTCCCTCTCTTCCTCTCCCTCTCTTCCTTTCCCTCTGCTCTCTCTTCCTTTCTCTCTCCCACTCTCTTCCTTTCTCTCTCCCACTCTCTTCCTTTCTCTCTCTCCTTCTCTTCCTCCCCTCTCTCCCTCTCTCTCCTCTCTCTCTCTTCCTCTCTCCCTCTCTCTTCTCTCTCTCCCTTTCTCTCTCTTCCACTCTCTTTCTCTCCCTCTCTTTTTCTCCCTCTCCCTTTCTCCCTCTTCCTCCCTCCCTCTCTCCTCTCTCTGTCTCTCTGTCTGTCTCTGTCTCTGTCTGTCTGTCTGTCTGTCTGTCTCTCTCTCCCCCCCCTCCTCTCTCTTCCTTTCTCTCTTGGAGGTGGGATCCAAGTACACCCCCATTCCCTGCCTGGCACCTTTCCACTAGAGTCTCTTTCTAAAATTTTTTTAAAACTATTTATTAATTGATTGGTTTTTGGGTCACACCCACTGCCCAGGGGTTCCTCCTGGTTCTGCACTCAAAAATCGCCCCTGGCAGGCTGGGGGACCATATGGGATGTTGGGAATCAAACCGGGTCCATCCTGGGTAAGCCACATGCAAGACAAATGTCCTACCGCTGTGCTATCTCTCTAGAACTGTGTCCCAGTGTCCCAGAGCATGTCCCACTTTCTGCTGCCAGAAAAGAGACCCTAGATCTTGTAGAAAGTGGGGGGAGGGTGGGTATCTGCCCCTGGGATGGGGGCATTTGCTGAATGTCAGGTGGCCTGGATCGAACCCAGGTCGGCCATGTGCAAGGCAAGCTCTGTACCCACTGTGCTCTCTCTCCAGCTCATCTTTATTACTTTTTGTTTGTTTGTTTGTTTTTTGGATCACATCCGGCTGTGCTCAGGGGTTCCTCCTGACTCTATGCTCAGAAATCACTCCTGGCAGGCTGGGAGTGGGCGGGAACCATATGGGATGCCGGGATTTGAACCACTCTCCTTCTGCATGCAAGGCGAACGCCCTACCTCCATGCTAACTCTCTGGCCCCCCAAGTCTTCATTTTCTATGCATAAGAATAGATATTCCGGGGCCGGGAAGGTGGCGCTAGAGGTAAGGTGTCTGCCTTGCAAGCGCTAGCTAGCGTAGGACGGACCGTGGTTTGATCCCCCGGCGTCCCATATGGTCCCCCCAAGCCAGGGGCGATTTCTGAGCACATAGCCAGGAATAACCCCTGAGCATCAAATGGGTGTGGGACCCCCCCAAAAAAAGAATAGATATTCCTCCACCTGGCATTCTGCTCTTTCTATTCAGGTGACCCAACCATCATTCAACCCCAGTCTCTGTCAACGTAAGCATTGGAATGGACCAGACAGAAGCCATGACAGGCTTCAGGAGGTGCAATAGGCCTCTTACTGTAGAGGAAGCCGTAAGATACCAGGAAATGCCAGTACCCCAGCTAGCCAATGGAGCCCCACACAGGCTGCCGGACTTCCTATTACTTAATAATGACATCCTGCTTGCAACCACTGTGAGCCCTTACTCAGCTATTGCTTTCCCCTGACCTAGCGCCCTGTAAGAAACGTGTAGCAACGTGTAGCAAAACCGCAAAGGTCACCAAGTCCATCAGATAGTTCTTGAAATTGGGTATAAAAGTAAGAATGTGGGGCCAGAGAGATAGCACAGCGGTAGGGTGTTTGCCTCGCACCCAGCTGACCCGGGAGGGACTAGGTTCGGCCTCCAGCATTCCATATGGTTGCCCAGCCTGCCGGGGGGCAAATTTTTAGCGCAGAAACCAGGAGTGACCCCTGAGTGCTGCTAGCTATGGCTCAAAAACCAACCAACCAAGCAACCATCTAACCAACCAACCAACCAACCAACCAATCAATAAATAAAATTTTAAAGAAAAGTAAGAATGGGCCCGGAGAGATAGCACAGCGGTGTTTGCCTTGCAAGCAGCTGATCCAGGACCTAAGGTGGTTGGTTCGAATCCCGGTGTCCCATATGGTCCCCCGTGCCTGCCAGGAGCTATTTCTGAGCAGACAGCCAGGAGTAACCCCTGAGCACAGCTGGGTGTGACCCAAAAACCAAAAAAAAAAAAAAAAAAAAAAAAAAAAAAGAAATAGAAAAAGAAAAGTAAGAATGTAAAAGAATGTAAGTTGGGCCGGGGTTGCCAACTGTGCTTCCTTGACCCCAGCATGCTGGTTTGTGACTCTCAATAAATTGCTCCTTTGCTTTAATTGAATCTTGTGTGTTCTGGTTCTTGCATTGGACTGGGCTATCGGACCCAACACATTCAGGAATCAGTTTACAAAAAAGCAAACTCCATCGAATTAGAATCAAAGAAGTGTAATTTTGGGTGCACAAAGCTTAGGTAGAACCTAAAATGAGCTCAAAGGATGGAGAAAAAAAGTAAGTGTATTTTGGGGGGTGTTTGGGCAGGCTTGGGGGACCATATAAGATGCTGGGGATTGAACCCAGGTCAGTCCTGGGTCTGCCTCATGCAAGGCAAATGCCCTACTGCTGCGCCATCTCTCTGGCCAGTGTAGGGTGTGTGTATGTGTGTATTGGGGTATCACCAGAGAAGAAGCAGAAAAGCCACATGGTTGAAGGAGAAAAGACCTGATTTCCTCTAGCCTGGCTAAGACCCTGCTTGGACCCCTCTGCTTTCCGTGTAAATGTGATCTTGAAAATGAAGCCTCTGCCCCAAATCCCTCCCACTCTCCTCCTTTCCTTTGTTGTCGCTGCTGTTCTTTGGCTGTTGATGGGATTGGGTGCTATTTTTCCACATGGTATTGGGATAAAGACAGACTGCCAGATCAGTGGAATAGAATTGAATATCCTAATATACATTTCTAGGCCTTAATTTTTGATAAAGGAGCAAAAAAAAGCTATTCATAGTTGGGTTTTAGATGTGCTATGTTTCAGGATCAATCCCATCACCATTGTCAACCTCCCTCTACCAATATTCCTAGAGTCCGTCCCATGCCACCATTCCCACCCCTGCCAGCACATCATAACAGGCACCTTTTCAAATTCTGTCATTCAATTTGGCACTCGTGATTTAATTGTTGTTGACTCTGGCTTGGGTATTTTTCTTCTTCTGGTTTTTGAGCCATACCCAGTGACACTCAGGGATTAGTCCTGGTTATGCACTCAGAAATCGCTCCTGGCTTAGGGGACCATATGGGACGCCAGGGGATCGAACCGTGGTCTGTCCTAGGTCAGCACATGCAAGGCAAATGCCCTACCACTTGTGTCATTACTCTGGCCCCAATTCTGTCTTTTTTTTTTTTTAACAACACTTGAGCTTGTGTCTCCATAATTTCATATGTGTCTTTCCCCAAACAAGTGGTGCTTTCTAACACCATGCACAAAAGTCAAATCAAAAAGGATTCACGACCTTGATATTGAATAAAGTATCCATAAAGTACTCAGAAAAAAATGGGAAAAACTTTGCAATGACAGTGAAGCTAAAGCAAGTTTACGGACAAAACACATGGAAACAAACACCAGTGGAAACAAAGATAAACCATTGGGATTATGTTAAACTACAAAGCACCTGAACTTAAAAGGAAACAATAACCAGATTAAAAAGACCACTTACATATTGGAAGAAATTATTCACCCAATATCCACTTGATAGGGGTTAATAACTTGGATCACTTGGCATAGATTAAATCAGTGGTCCTCAAACTATGGCCCACGGGCCACATATTGTATTTGTATCTGTTTTGTTTCTTCATTGCAAAATAAGATATATGCAGTGTGCATAAGAATTCGTTGATAAGTTGTGTTTTTACTATAGTCAGACCCTCCAATGGTTTGAGGGACAGTGAACTGGCCCCCTGTTGAAAAATTTTGAGGACCCCTGGATTAAATGCTAATGCTTGTATGCATTTATTCCCGGACTTTCAATACCGTTCCATTGATCAAAGTGTATTTTTATTTGAATGTCACACTGATTTAATTACTGTTGCTTTGTCATATAATTTTGAGTCAGGTAACTCGATGCCTTGATTTTTAGTCTGCTACCAATGCTACCCCTGCTTTATCTATGCAAGGCTTTTATTTTACTGCTCAATTTAAGCATCATGGTTCACGAAGTTCTCATAGTACAGTTGTTCTGACAGTCAAGTTTCTGACAGAAATCCCACCTCCTCTGTGTAACATTTCCTCCTCCAGTCTTGTCTTGTCTGTCTGTCTGTCTGTCTGTCTGTCTGTCTATCTATCTCTATCTCTGTCTGTCTGTCTGTCTGTCTGTCTGTCTGTCTGTCTATCTATCTATCTATCTATCTATCTATCTATCTATCTATCTATCTATCTATCTGTCTGTCTGTCTGTCTGTCTGTCTGTCTGTCTGTCTGTCTGTCTGTCTGTCTATCTATCTATCTATCTATCTATCTATCTATCTATCTATCTATCTTTGATTTTTAGGCCAAATTCAGTTGCAGTCGGGGGTTAGTTCTGGCTCTGAGCTCAGAAATCTCTCCTGGCAGACTTGGGGAACCACATGGGATGCTGGGAATCGAATGCAAGGCAAATGCCCTACCACTGTCATATCTTGCCCCAGTAATTGATTTTTATGTTGCTGTTATAACTAAATGGCTAACATGATTGTTTAGTTTATGGAGCTTTCCCATCTAGTTTGGTGTGTTCTTACGCCTCTCATTTGGATCCTACGATATCTGGCTTCTAATGCTTCTATGTCCCATTGCCATTGGTTGGGAGGTTTCATGCGGGCGCTTTTGAACCCTCTCATTTCAGTAACTCCAGGTTCTGTACAGCAGGGTAGATGAGCTGATATGGCGGTGGCTATGGCTGCTGAGGCTTTCAGCAGTGTGTGTGTGTGTGTGTGTGTGTGTGTGTGTGTGTGTGTGTGTGTGTGTATGTGTTCTATACAACTGACTTCATCGCTACTTACGTTAGACCCCAGACCCTGAAACTCTAACTCTCCTTAATGAACACCAAGCCTGAAGCTGCTTGAAAGTTCCCCAGACCTTGAAGCTATAATGAGCACCAAGCCTGTAGCAACGGGACTGGAGAGACAGCACAGCAGTAGGGTCTTTGCCTTGCATGCGGCCAACACTGGATGGACATGGGTTTGATTCCCAGCGTCCCATATGGTCTCCTGAGTCTGCCAAGAGCAATTTCTGAGCTCAAAATCAGGAGTAACCCCCCCCCTCAACGCAGCTGGGTGTGGCCCAACCCCCCCAAAAGCCTGTAACAGCTTGAAAGTTTATTCACCCCTTCCCCCTCCCTTCTCAGATACTGCTCCCCCCTAGCATTTCCAGGCCAAATTTACGGAAAATGAGATGTCAGCTTATTCTATAGAGTGGCCAAGGTCTTCTTGTTATGAAGGCCATGCTGATTTTCAGCCAAAACGGTATCAGACCAGATAAAGGGAGGGGGCAGGACTCAGGTCCTCTGTGTGTAAGGAATGGACACAGAGCAAAAAGTGAACATGGAACCAATCACTTATACTGTGGAAGTTAAACAGTTTGTACTAATCAATGAACTACTTAGACTGCGGAAGCCTGTTAACGGTATACAACCTACTCTCGGTTTCATACAGGGCATATGTCTTCTACAAGACTGGGCCCAGCTATAGCTGAATAGACTCCCTTTTGCATTTTGCATGATCAGTGGTGGTCTTTGACTCTCGTTGCCATTTGAGTTATCTCTCAGACCCTAACAATTAAATGAGGAGTCCCACAAGTGATATCATGGACAACAGAAATATTTCTAAACAGGGGGGCTGGAGTGGTAGCACAGCGGTAGGGCGTTTGCCTTGCACGCGGCTGGCCCAGGATGGATGCAGGTTCGATGCCTAGCATCCCATATGGTCCCCCAAGCGAGGGGTGATTTCTGAGCGCAGAGCCAGGAGGAACCCCTGAGAGCAGCCGGGTGTGGCCCCCAAACAAAAACAATTAAAAATATTTCTAAACAGGGTGTATTTTGTCAGTGTCCCCAGGCAGTGTCCACTAGTACCTGTGTTTTGACGGAAAAAACCTGACTCTTGTGTCCTTTAGATGGGAGAAAAGATCCTGGAAAACCTGGAAATTGACCTTAGGGAAAAATACAAAACAAACACTTGATGAGGAGGGAAAAACAACAACCCCCATTTGTTGGCGACGGTCCCTGTCATCTCTGAATAGCCTTGTCCGTGAAGTCGTGAGCTGAGGCATTTGAAAACACCCTCTGTTCTGTAGGAGAGCTGGGAGAGAACAACATAGGCGATGAGTGGTAGGTCGGTCCAAGGCTGGGGAAGGGAAGATGCGAGACATAATCTTTAGGCAAGACATAATTCTCTGGGCAAGAATATTAATACATCACTGCATGTTGGACGTGACAATCTCCATCTGGGTTGTACATAGGCGTGTCCCAGGTCTCAAATGCACTGGAGATTCGCACCGTTGATGTAGGAGAAGGCTGTGAGGATCAGGGAAGTACAGAAGTTTTCTCCATGAAGGAGACACGAGGACTTCCTGTTCCTCAACTCAGACGCCATGCTGATCAAGAACAGCCACACTCAGAAGTCAGTGGATACCTGATTTTCCGAACAGGCACATCGCAGGGAAGTGCTAATAGTCTTACTCTGTCACTGGGAAAACTTGATCATCTCTGCATCAGAAAAAGTGACAGATTTAGGGGCCGGGCGGTGGCGCTGGAGGTAAGGTGCTTGTCTTGTGAGCCTGCCAGGAATGATTTCTGGGTGCAGAGCTCGGCGGAACTTTCAAGCATGGTCAGGTGTGGCCTCAAAACGAAGCAACACAAAACAAACAATAATAGCAAAGCCAACAACCACCACCACAATAATGATAGCATCAATAACACCCATAAAGTAGCAACAGAAGCAAATATTTGGGGTCAGCTACCTTCTGTGCTCTGTGCTAGGTACTTTTTATGTTCTGATTTTTGGTTTTGCTTTTGGGCCATACCCATGGGGGCTGGTGCTCAGGAGTTACTCCTGGCTCTGTGCTCAGAAAATGTTCCTGGCAGGCTCGGGGACTATTCGGGATGCCGAGAACTAAACCCGGGTCTGTCTTGGTCCAGTTGCTTGCAAGGCAAATGTCCTACCGCTATGCTACCACTCTGGTCCCCATATATTCTATTAAAAATTTTTTTTTTGGTTGGGAGCGTGCCAAGAAGTGTTCAGGGCCTGAGGGCATTCCCTGCCAACTGGATTGGTGGTTCAATGCAACGGCATAAGAATGTCTACTATTTCTGTGCCAGGGCAAAACCCCTGACCTTTCTACTTTTCAAAGCTTCCCTGGACAAGTGCTGTGCAAATGACAAAGTAGAAAGGAAATAAAACAGATGACGGTGATCTTTCCTGGAATCACATGATAATATGATTCCAATTTTGGCTTTTGTGAGTATCTTTGGCAATTCTAGCAGTCTCGTGCAAGGCTGTTTCATGATTTTACTTCCTCATGAAATCTGAGGACAGTGAGCGTAGTTCTTTAAGGATTGGATCCGTGTAGGATTTCTTTACACCAGTGTAACGTTCCCCCTGTCTCCATCCCACTCAGTCCCAATCAAGCCTGGTTGGTTATCCAATGCAATTGGCTAACTTAGCTTTTTAATTTTTTTGGCCACACCTGTCAGGGGTTATTTTGGGTTCTGTGCTTTGGGGTCATTCCTAGCAGTGCTGGGGGGGGGGACGAGGGAGAATTTGAATGGGATGCCAGGCTTGAACCCAGGTCTGCTGCGTGCAAGGCAAATGTCCTACGTTTTACGCTATGGCCCCGGCAGGGCTAAGTTAGCTTTCCTGGCACCATGCAAAGACTGACTGGGGCCAGAGCAAGTTCTCAAGGAGGACAAATATTTGCAGATAAGGAGCTGCGGGTTGGTGCAGGCAGCCAAGTCTCAAGGGCTGGAGAGACAGTACAAGGGAAAAGCACTTGCCCGGCCTGCACCTGACCCCCTGCTGATCCCCGAGGTCCACCAGGGGTCACTCCTGAGCGTGAAGCTATAAGAACCAAGATTCCCCTTCCTCCCCCCAAGTCCATGATAAGGAACTCTAGACTAAGATGAGCTCAAACCCTAGTAGAGTGGACTTTTCCACTCCTACCCGAAGGCAGAGAGAGAGTTAACTCAAATAAAACCAAAGTTGGTGTCCTCTAGGAAAAAAAAAGTTGGTGTTCTGGTGTCCTCCAGGAATAAAGAACTAGGAGTTGAGTGAGCTTGGAAAGTTCTATCTGAAAAGGTTCCCTGAAAGCCAGGGTTCGAATCAGAATATCCCTAGACAACTAAGGTTTGAATCAGAGTATCCCTAGACAACCAAAGTTGAGTCAGAAAAACCAGTGATTGATGAAGACATCTCTACAATGAAACGATTGTCATTACTGCTTGTGATTTCTATCTAAACTGCTGAAGATTGGACTCGGGGTCCTTGCCAAGCCTTCCTAGTTGGATGAAACTTGCTCCTCAGCTAGTCGAATAAACTCCCTTTTGCACCTTGCAATATCGGAGGTGGTCTTGGACTCTCAGTGCCGACCTGGGTGTCACTTGGACCCCTTACAAAGCCAGGAGAAACCCCTGAACACTGATCTAATTCTCGAGTCCCACTGGTTCGAGGTGACAGATGCAGAAGCCATGATTTTGTGAGAGCCGTTACCTTCACGTTCCAGCTGGAGATGGGGTTGTCCTCGCTGTCGTAGCAACAGTCCTGCTTCAGGCACTGGCTGGCTCGCTGGGCCAAGATATCCCACCTGTAGCCTTTGGCCACGTTGTGGGTGGGGTCCGCGGGGTCCAGGATGATGGGTCTGAAACACAGGAGAAGGTGCCTTGGTGGCCTCTCCCTGAGTTGGGCCTCGGGAGAGCAGACATTTGTCCCTGGCTCTGTGAACTAGGCTAGAGGACCCAAATGCTTTGGCAATGGTAACATCATTGCACCTGACTCGGGGAGCCATCTAGGACGCTGGGGGATCCAATTGCGGTCCTTCCTGGGTCAACTGGGTGCAAGGCAAATGCCCTACTGCTGCACTATCGCTCCGGTCCCATAATTTTATTTATTTTATTTTTGGTTTTGGGGCCATTGCTGGGGGTGCTCCAGGCTTACTTCTGGCTCTCTGGTTTCGAATCACTCCTATAGGGTCTTGGAGGACCCTCTGTCGTACTGAGGACTGAACCTAGCTTGGCTGATTGAAAGGCAAGTGCCTTCCTCACTGAACTCTCCAGCTTACTCCAGGAACCTATGTTAATTCTTACAATAATTCTATAGGAGAGGGCCAGTTATTATGTTGTTGCCACTATTGTTGTTATTGTTTCCATTCACAGCGAGGAAACTGAGGCCCTTAGTTCCCACCACTGGCAGATGGGATTCTGTTTCATCTCCATCTCTACAGACCATGATTGTTTTCAAGCATCCTTCTTTGTTGTTGTTGTTGTTGTTTTTTAGGGGGACCACACTTGATGGTACTCAAGAGTTACTTCTGGCTCTGAGCTCAGAAATCACTTCTGGCAATGCTCAGGGACCATATAAAATGCCGGGGATTGAGCCCAGGTTGAATGCATGCAAGGCAAATGCCTTCCTTGCCGTGTTATTTCTTTGGCCCAAATTCTTTTTTTTTTTTTTTTTTTTTTGTGGTTTTTGGGTCACACCCGGCAGTGCTCAGGGGTTATTCCTGGCTGTCTGCTCAGAAATAGCTCCTGGCAGGCACGGGGGACCACATGGGATGCTGGGATTCGAACCGATGACCTTCTGCATGAAAGGCAAATGCCTTACCTCCATGCTATCTCTCCAGCCCCAGGCCCAAATTCTTGTTTTTTTTTTTTTTTTTTTTTTTAATATGGAACACTTCTCAAATTTGCATGCCATCCTTGTGCAGGGGCCATGCTAATCTTCTCTGTATCATTCCAATTTTAGTATATGTGCTGCCAAAGTGAGCACCAAATTCTTGTTTTCTTTTTTTTTGTTTTTTAGGCCACATCTGGTAACTCTCAAGGGTTTCCCCTGGCTATGTGCTCAGAAATCGCTCCTGGCTTGAGGGGGCGCATATAAGATGCCAGGGGATCAAACCAAAGTCCATCCTAGATTAGCATGGGCAAGGCAGACACCTTACCCCTAGCACCATTGCTCTGGACCCAAATTTTTGTTTTCTATTTAAAAAAAATTCCAGGGGATCCCACCCCCAGACCTGGTAGTGCTCAGGGGGTACTCCTGAATCTGTGCTCAGTGATCAATCACTCCTGGTGATGTTCAGGGGACTCTATATGGTGTTGGGGATTGAACTGGGGTTGACCACGTGCAAGCAAGTACCTTAAACCTTGGTCTAGTGTTACCTTCCCCCCAACTTCCTGTCTATCTTACCTGATGGTCAGACCAGCCCACCGCTGGGGGGGGGTCTGAGGTTGGTAATTAAGGCCTGGGGGGTGATAAAAGAGAGATTCAGCAACAGAAGGAGTAGAAGGAAGACACGGGGAGGGGGGAGAGATGAGGGACATCATGGATGCAAAGGCTGCTTAGCTTAGAAGCCACACATGGTGGCAAGGGCCTTAGAATAAAGCTTCATGTCTCCTGACTTCTACTGACTGCTTGTGGACCATTTTCTCGCCTTTCTCCTGAACCCTCAGACCCGCCAGGCCAAAGACCCTCTGGGGCAGAGGGAGCAGTGCCTGAAGGGCAGGAATCAGCCTTTCTGCATCATGATCCCCAGAGGAGGGGACGAGAGATGTCACAGGTGAGTGCCAGGCGGCTTTAGAAGACCCCCACACGTTCTGTGCCCACCTTGCCCTGCTCTGGTTCCCCATGGGTTGCATGTGGGTCCCGTACCTCTCCTCTTTGAGCTTTCTCCGAGAAAGGCCTCACCATCCATCCACCATCATCCAGCACCATCAAGGACTCTTATTAGTTTAATTCATTCAACAGACTAGTTTCCCAGGTCCCCAGTCCTTCAGCATGCTTCCATATAGAGATGGGGATTTAGTCTTTATAAAAGGAAGACCCAAAGAGTTGGAGAGATAGCACAGTGGTAGGGCGTTAGTCTTGCACGTGGCCAACCTGGGACGGACCTGGGGTTGATCCCCAGAATCCCATATGGTTCCCTGAGCCTGCCAGGAGTGATTTCTGATTTCTGAGCACAGAGCCAGTAGTAACCCCTGGCCCAAAGACCAAAAGAAAAGGAGGACCCAAACAGAGATTACTTTATTTTACCACATATTCCGCATTTTTCTATAAAACTAAGAAGAAAGAAATAAAGAAAGGCTGAGGGCCAGGGACAAAGTGGTTTTGGATGCATTGGTGGGAAATAACTAAGGACAGAACAAAATATCCAAGCCTATGATAATAGAATTAAGGAACCTTGAACTTTGACAATCTAAACTCAAAGAACCCCTTTATACTGGCAGGCCAGAGGGCCATGGGTGGTGGCATGGGACGTACTCTGGGGCCATTGTTGGAGGGAGGTTGACACTGGGGGTGGGAAGGGTCCTGACTCATTGGAGATCTCAAATTCAACTAGGAAGGACTCTGTAGATAACAATTGTTTCAATAAAATAAAATTTAAAAAAGGGAAGACCCAAGACTCCGCAGAGAGATCTGTAAACATGGGAACACTCTGGGGACACCCACACATTGGGACTGAGTGGCAAATGGCAGGCTGGCCTCTCCCTGCAGGAGACCCCAAGACACGACCCAAGTGCAAGAGGTTACTTGGAAGGAAGCGCATGGAAGTACCAGTAAGAGGGTGGGACAGGGCTGGGAGCTTGGCCAGTATTGGGGGTCAAGGTGATTACATGGTGGGGGTCTTGGGGAAGCAACTGGACAAGCCATGACCCCAGAAGTTCTGGAGAGAGCCGGGGACTTATCCACCAGTGCTCATGGATCAGGAGGTGGGCACGTTCATTGGAGTAAATCGGGGAAGGGGTGCTGGGGAGGGGAAGTCCCAGGCATAGGACTGCAGGGGTAGACTGATGTCCTGGGAAAGGATTAGGGAGGTCAAGAAGCTTCTGGGGCTGTGATCAGACCTTATCTCTCATCTCGAGGCTGTAATTGCCTTCAGCCTCTCAACAGACTGTGCTGTGTCCTACCAGTAAGAGATATGGGCTTCCATGCCAGCAGGACAGAATTTGCAAGTAATTTGGGGAGACCAATGCCCAGCTGTGGCCTCCCTAGCTGGGGCAGAGGGAGCAGTGCCTGAAGGGCAGGAACCAGCCTTCCTCATCATGATCCCCAGAGGAGGGGGATGCGAGATGTCACAGTGTGAGTGCCAGGTGGCTTTAGAAGACCCCCACACGTTCTGTGCCCACCTTGCCCTGCTCTGGTTCCCCACGAGTCGCATGTGGGTCCCGTACCTCTCCTCTTTGAGCTTTCTCCGGATAAACTCCCTAAGGACCGGCTCATCCATCGAGTAGAACTTGGTCCAGTAGATGCAGAGGAACTGGTGATCCTGGAGCAGCTCCATCACCGTGGTCAAGCCTTCATCCAGCCGGAAGCTCTCCTGCTCCTCAGCACCCACCTCCCAGGCGTAGATGGTCAGGAGCTCGAGGGCATAGAGTGGGGGCAGCGCGGCCCGGGGGCACCAGGCTTTCACATACTGTGGAACAGACGGGGAGGGAGACCCCAGGCCTTGGGTGAGGGTGAGCCTAGCCCAGAGGCACAACCCCACACTCCTGTCTCTGTTGCCAGCTACTGGCCTTGCATTCTCAGCCGCCTGCTCTTCTGGCCCTGAGTTGGGGCCCACCCACTTGACAAACACTTCGAGAGTGTAAATATGTCAAGTTGTGTCGAATGTTTCCCACGGTAACAAATAACATAGTTATAATTAAGTTTTTGGCCTCATCTGGTGCTGCTCAGGGGTTACTCCTGGCAGGCACTGGGGACAATATGGGATGTCAGGGATCCAACTCTGGTCAGCCATGTGCAAGGCAAAGGCCCTCCCTGCTGTGCTATTGCTCTGGCCCCCCTTATTATTATTTATTTATATTTATTTATTTTTGTTCTGTTTTTTTGTTTGTTTGTTTTGGGTCCCTCCCGGCAGCGCTCAGGGGTAACTCCTGGCAGGCTTGGGGGACTATATGGGATGCCGGGATTTAAACTACCGACCTTCTGCATGCAAGGCAAACACCTTACCTCCATGCTATCTCTCCGGCCGCAGTTTCTTCTCACCCTCTGACCCGGTTCCTTCCTGGGCCCTTATCTCCACCCCATCCTAGCGGTTGGCAAGGATACCGTGGCCCTTTTCCACATGATTTCACACCTTTGGCTTATGGGGGAGCTCAGAGGAGGCCCCTCCAGTTGAGAAATGCTGGTTTGGGTGACTAATCATCCTGATGTTTCGAAATCGACTTAGTCCATACAGACCTTGTGTGTGAATTCTTTTTTTTTTTTTTTTGGGGGGGGGTCACACCTGGCGGCAATCAGGGATTACTCCTGACTCTGTGCTCAGAAATCGCTCTTGGCCGGCTCCTCGGGGGAGAACCTTATGGGATGTCGGGGATCAAACTCGGGTCCGTCCCAGGCCTGTCACATGCAAGGCAAACACCCTACCGCTGTGCTGTCACCCTGGCCACGTGCTCCCCCACCTCCTAGCTTGCTCAGATTTGAATCAGGCTCTGCCTACTATTCTGACCCTTCCCTCCTCTGGCTCCCTGTCCTCCGCCTCCTGCTGCACCCCTCTGTCCCTCTCACCTGCAGGTACCAGTGCTTCACCAGCCGCAGGAGGCTCTTCACCTTGGTGGGCCGATGCTTCACAAAGTTTCTCTGCAGTTCACAGAAGGACGGGGAGAAAAGGCCGGGGCTGCCCTCGGCCTGAATCAAGGCCTCGTAGACCGCGGGGTGAGGAGGCTGGGTGTTGGCGACCACGGAAGGTCCTGGGGAGGCAGGGAGCAAGGGTGGATTCAGAAAGCCCCAGGCTGGGGAGGGGTCCTGGAGGGAGAGCCTTCAATGAGGACTGAGACCTCAACCCCTGCTCTTATGGTCAGGTGCGTCTTAGAGAGCGAAAAATACGGTACCCCAGGTGGTGCTTGGGGGACCATAGGGAGGTCCAGGATGGAACCTGGGCTGGCACGTGCAAGGCAAGCCCCCTTCCTGCTGTCCCCTTGCCGGTAAAGCTCAGTGTTTGTGTTCACAGCCAGAGATAAGAACCAGTTCCTGGGGCAACCATCTGGGACTAGCCTGTCTGAGGGTCTGGGGCAGCCCTGCCCTTACCCAGGGTCTTGCAGGCAGGGACCACTCGGACAGTCACAGGCTCAGCTGAACTCCAAGAGTGGACGGTGAAGACCAGCGCGTCGGGGACCCCCCGGACCAGTCTCACGCTCTCCAGCCCCAGGGCCAGCAGGTCTTCCGAGCTCAGGGCCCTTTTCCGGATCAGGCGGAGAACGGCGCGGTGGCACCTGGCCTGGTCCTGGAAGCTGCGGAGACAGCTTGGGAAGGCCACCAGCTCCACCTCCGTGCTGCTCAGGATTCCCGTGCCGTTTCCGAAGGCGCCCACCTGCCGGACAGAGTCCTGTTAGCTTGGGGCCACTCAGCCTGGAGGTTCCTATCCAAGCATCACGCCCCTGTAGCCTGGATGGGTCAGAAGGACCAATGGCCTTTTATTTGGGGGGGGGTCCACACTCAGGGGTTACTCCTGGCTATGCGCTCAGAAATCCCTCCTGGCTTGGGGGGACCATATGGGAGACCGGGGGACCGAATCGAGGTCCGTCCTAGGCTAGCAGGGGTCACTGCCATCTTTCTATAGTTACTTTAAATCCGCTTTTCTGCTGCTAATAAGTTAGTCTCCACCATCTTGAAGAGAGGGACCCAGAAGTAGACAATACTGAAAATGGCTTTTTTTTGTTTCTTTTTTCTTTTTTTTTTTTTTTTTGCTTTTTGGGACCACATTGGGACATACTCAAGGGATACTCCCGACTCTGTGCTCAGGGACCCTATGGGATGGCAGAGATCGAACCCAGGTCAGCCATGAGCAAGGCAAACGCCTTTCATGCTGTACTATTGCTCCCACTCCAAGAGTTTTTATTTAAAACAAAGGGGGTGGGGTGGGCCCAGAATAATATCACAGAGGGGAGGGTGTTTGCCTTGTATGGGGCTGACCCGGGTTCAGTCCTGGCATTCCATAGGGTCTCCCGAGCCTGCCAGGAGTAACTCCTGAGCACTGTAGGGTGTAGCTCAACTCCCCTCCCCCCCCAAATCTAATCTTCATGACCTCTTTGGAAAACTAAGTCCCTCTTCTTTCTGTCCGTGCCAAGGGCGCAGTGACTTGGGCAGCAGGGTGTCCTGTCTACTAGCTCAAACACAGCCCAGACCCCGCACTCTACCGGAGGGACCCGCTCCTGCCTCATGCAGTGTGCGTCCTGTCCTCCAAAGTCAATCCTTAGGCCTGTGGGTGGGAGACTTAGTGGCATCCTCTGGCCAGTGAGAACCCTGAAACCAGAGAGGGCGTGTTCATGATGCTGGGAACTCTGGGAGGGGGCAGTCACCCCAAGGACGAGGTCACAGGGCACGGTTCTTCCAGATCTTTCTACCCCATGACTCAAGCTCGCTGGCTGAGGTTTGGTTGTCCTTGGCCTTATCTTCCCCGGCCCACCCTTTTTACCCACACACAGCCGCCCTTCTCCCTCCTAACCCAGGGTGACATCTGGGCCCCAGGAATGAAATGAACCTTCTAGAAAAGGCTTCGTCCCTTGCTACTGCTGGAGCACATTCAGTTCTCCAGGAAAAGGGTTCACTCCTGGGCATCCGATTATTTTTGTTTGGGTGCTGGTAAGGGAAGGTTTATAGTTCCAATAATGTTATTCCTCTTTGCCTGTTGCTCTTTGCTCAATTGTTTTGTTTTTGCTTTTTTAAAATTTAATTTAATATTCTATTTTTAATTAGATAATAATTTATTTAAGCACCATGATTATAAACATGTTTGTAGTTGGGTTTCAGTTATAAAAAAGAACACCCCCCCTTCCCAGTGCAACCTTCCCACCACCAATGCCCCCATCTCCCTCCTTCTTTGAGACAGGCATTCTATTTCTCTATTCTATTTCTCTCATGATAGTTGCCAGTGCAGTTACTTCTCTAACTGAACTCACCACTCTTTGTGGTAAGCTTCATATCATGAGCTGGTCTTTCCAGCCCTCATCTCAATCGTCTCTGGGTGTTATTACCATAATGTCTTTTATTTTTCTTAAATCCCACAGATGAATGAAACTATTCTGTGTGTCTCTCTCTCCCTCTCACTCAATATGCTTCCATGTCCGTCCATGTCTAGGAAAATTCCATTCTCATGCTATGCAAAATCTGCTTTGCCACCTACGGAGTTAATCCGAGTCTCTTTTTATGATTTGATGGTTTTGAGGGTTGAAGCGACTCACTCGGGCGGTGCCGTGGGTCTTCGGAGGTGCCAGGATGGAATTGGGGTCTGCAGTATCTGGGGAGCCTGGGGAAATCTAAGTGGGGTGGCCAGGAACCCTGGTTCCATATCACCCCTGCTCCATTAGAAGCTCAGCGACCTTGAGCAAGTCACGTCATCTCTCTCTCTCTCTCTCTCTCTCTCTCTCTCTCTCTCTCTCTCTCTCTCTCTCTCTCTTTCTCTCTCTCTGGACCACACCCAGCAGTATTCAAAGGTTATTCTTGGCTCTGGTGGTGCTTAGGGGACTGTATGTGATGCTCAGGTTTGAGTCAAGTGTTAAACCTGGATTGGCCGTGTGCTAGGCAAGCACCTTACCACTGCATTCTCTCTCTCTCTCTCTCTCTCTCTCTGTCTCTGTCTCTCTGTCTCACCCCACTTCATCTCTCTGAGCTCAGGAAATTCATATTTCTGTGTAAAAGCACAGAAAAGCAGGAAGAACCCCAAAGCAGCACTCATATGCCTGATGAGTGAGAACCGAGAAGGGGAAAACTGGCCTCTTTTTATCTTCCGATAAATAGTAAGTTCAGGGCATCAAGGATGTGAGCTCCTAAAGACTCAGGCAATAGTGCTCAACAAAAGCAAACACCCTCTGCTCTCCCAACTCTAAAATAATCGCACAAAACTAACCATCATCCCCTTCTCTAACAGCCAGGCCGCACGACTATGTCCCCCCACCCCCAATTCTACTTTACAGCTGCTCTGCACAATGCATTTTCGTCTTTTCTGCCTCTGTTTTTATTTTTATTTATTTATTTATTTATTTATTTATTTATTTATTTGGAGAGTCAGGTGCCAGAACAATAGCACAGCAAGTAGGGTGTTTGCTTTGCATTCAGCTGACCCAGGTTCGATCCCTGGCATCCCATAGGGTCCCCTAAACCTGCCAGGAGTGATTTCTGAGCATAGAATTAGGAGTAACTCCAGAGTGCTGCCAGGTGTGGCCCCAATGAAACAACGAACAACAACAACAATAACAAAGGAAAGAGGTTCGTCCCGACCCCTCAGGATTGAGAAGGGATATACTTTCAGAAGCGAGACTGTTGGCTTTTTTTGTGGGT
>NC_064849.1:595000-622500 GCF_024139225.1 Suncus etruscus | reverse complement strand
CCCGTTCACTAAGACTCAACATCTGATTGGCTAAGGAGAAGCAAAGGATGGTTTCAACATTAGGTTGAATACCGAGCGTTGGTAGAGGCCTTTGGATATGACCTCATGTTGGCTCCTAATTAGACGTTTCTGGCTGGTTCCTTTGGTTTACATGTTAAAAAGATGTTTCCCCATTGCCTCTTCATCTGGCTTTTCCCCCTCCCCTTGGGGGTGGGCTTTGTTTATCCCAATAAAGGCTACTCAGGAGGCCTGGAGGAGGGGCTGCCATCTTGGCTCCGGTGGTGGAGCGACTGGCTTGTGGGTGAGTAGTGTTGCTTAACTATTCATTATTGAGTCCTGGATGGGGCTGATGATGGTGAGATGGATGGATGGATGGATGGATGGATGGATGGAGAGAGGCCTTTCTCTGCTAGCCCGGGCCATTTGCCTCCAGTACCCTCTTGAAATGATCCACAGGTAGTCAGGCAGCCGATTTTAGCTGCCCTGCCTGCCATCTCAAACCTGTTTCTTCCATGCTGCTTACTTCAGCCAAACCTCCTCGATGACCACACTGAATCCCCTTTTATGCCCTTGAGGCAACCCCTTTGTTCTTCCAAAGGCCCCTCCCAGAAATGGGTTGGTCTTACCATCAGGTAAGATAACACTGGAAGATGGAGTTGGGGTGACAATCAGCTTGCTGTGTGAGTTTCTGGACTGCTGTTCCTTCCCAACTGTGTGTGGATTATTTGTGCGTTGGAGTCGCTGCCAGACCTGCATCTTTTGTGCTACCCCGATTGGGGGCAAGGGGGTCCCTCTCCCTTTCTGGAGATTGTGGAACACACAAACCATTTCACAAAGGAGCACTTTTGATCCAACCCTTTTTTTTTTTTTTTTGCCACACCCGGTGGCTCTCAGGGGTTGCTCCTGGCTCTGTGCTCAAGAAATTAACTTCTGGCATGCTCAGGGGAACCAAATGGGATGCCAGGGATTGAACCTGGTTCGGCAGCATGCAGAGCAAGTGCCTTCCCCACTGGGCTATCGCTCTGGAGCCCAGGTCCAACCTAGTTTTGACAAAGGGGTCAAAACTGTTGGGGATGAGCATGGGGGTGGGGGACACCAGGCCTAGTCTTCTTGGGGCTTGTGTTGTTAAACGGAGAATTTTCAGCGAAGCTAGGAAGCACAGAAATGACAAGGAAGCAGTCAAAACCTTTCTTTGCATTCTTTATTGAGTAAGAAATCACATGCCAAGAACTTGGAGGACTCCACTTCCGATGGGCAGGGGGAAGGGACAGGAGACAAAGAATAAAGTACAGTTCTGATCAGGTCTCATCAGACGAGGAAGCTAGAGGCTACGACAAGAAGGAGGCTCTGCTGAACAGAATGCAGGCGTGCTTTGCCATGGGACCTGGACCACCTGGACAGCTGTTTGCAGCTGGGCATGGAGATCCTCAAACTGAATAGTTCAGACTCAGGAAAGTGCTGATGGTTCATTGCCATGACCTGACTCAGGGAAATGTAGGAGAATCTTCCTACCCACCCACCCACCCTAGCGAGAATCCACGGTGAGATTCAGCATCAGAAGTTGAGCATCAGCAAGGAAGCAGCAGCAGCAGCTTCAGCAAAGGGAGTTGGTCAGCCTGGAAGCCAGTTAGGAAGCCTGGAAAGGGCAGCTGAAAGGGAGACAGAGGCCGAGGGAGCCAGAAGGAGTAGGGAATAGCTGCTAGGAAAAGGCTTAGCATAGAAACCATGTGAGGAAATGCATGTTAGGTGAGGACCCTGAAATAAAGCTGCCTGGCTCCTGGACCTTCAGCGGACTGCTTTGGGAATTCTTCTGCCGTCACCATGCAACCTACAGACCTGCCAGGCCATGGGGGCTGCGGGAGCTGGTCCAGCCCAGAATGGCCTCACCTTCCCCATACCAACACTGGGACTAACTTATAATTTATATTATATTTATAATTTATATTAAAATTTAATTTATATTAAGACAACAACCCTCCTCCCTCCCTCCCTTCCTCTCTCCCTTCCTTCCTTCCTTCCTTCCTTCCTTCCTTCCTTCCTTCCTTCCTTCCTTCCTTCCTTCCTTCCTTCCTTCCTTCCTTCCTTCCTTCCTTCCTTCCTTCCTTCCCTCCCTTCTCTCCCTCCCTCCCTCCTTCCTTCCCTCCCGCCTCCCTCCCTCCCTTCTTCCCTCCCTCCTCCCTCCCTCCCTCCCTCCCTCCTCCTTCCTTCCTTCCTTCCTTCCTTCCTTCCTTCCTTCCTTCCTTCCTTCCTTCCTTCCTTCCTTCCTTCCTTCCTTCCTTCCTTCCTTCCTTCCTTCCTTCCTTCCTTCCTTCTTCCTTCCTCTGGACCTACTCCTAGCTCTGGATTCACACATCTGATGAGGCTTGGGGACCATATGGAATGTCAGGAATCGAACCCAGGTCAACTATGTGCACGGCATCATTTCTCTGCACTCCGGAGGATTTCTTACATTTTTTGTTTGTTTGTTTTTGGGCCACATCCGGTGACACTGGGGTTCCTCTGGCTCTGCGATCAGAAATCGGTCCTGGCTTTGGAGGACCTTATGGGATGCCGGGGATTGAACCCAGGTCCATCCTGGGTCAGCCACCTGCAAGGCAAATGCCCTACAGCTGCGCTATCGCTCCAGCCCCCTACTTTTTGTGTTTTGCGGGTGTGTGCGCTCTAGGGCAGGCCTGGCTCTGCGCACATTAATGACCCCTGGTGGTTTTGCCCAGCATCCAGCCAGGATCAGCAACGTGCAAGGCAAGCACCTTATCCACTGTACTCTCTCTCTGGCCCTCTGCGGGTGGATGACAAGCGAGGAGGAGTGCTTTGCTATTTATGCTTCCGAAAGAGAACAATGGTTTGAATGAAAGGGGCAGGCCTGGGGATGGCGGGTCACAGGCAGTCGCAGGGACTAGTCCGATTTCCTGAGCAACGTGAGCGTGTCTCCATCCCGGACATCCAGGTCAGCCAGGACGCTGCTGTTCCACACTTTGTGACCCGGGAACTTGAGGATCTGCTCCTTCTCCGGGGGTCCCCCTGCAAGGCTGATCTTCTCTTTCAGGTCATAGATGGAGTCCTCGGGGGACACAGCGTAAGGCTTGGTCAGGCCGCCGGGGTGCTTCACGAACACCTGGATCTGGCCGGGCTGGGCCTCCAGAACCGAGATGCTCACCTTGGCAAAGAGGCCATGATACGCCAGAGTCCGGGAGTTACTGAGCGACTTTCGCTCCCCTCCGGGTTCCTGGAAGGACAGTCGGAGTTGCCCGTCGAGGCCCCACCGCTCTCTGATCTCCCTCTTCATCTTCCAGATGGGTCTGTAGGGGTCCACCAAGAAGGTCTGGGCTGCTTCGCCGGACACCTTCACCTTCACAGAAACATCTCTGGCAGCCTGGAAGGGAGGAGCAGAAGGGGGTTCCTTGGTGGACGGGGGTGGTCCCTGGAAGTCTGTGGTCCAGATCTCTACTTCTATTTCTGGCCACGTTCTCACTGGCCATGTCCCAAGACCTTTGTCCGGCAGGAAGGGAGGAAGGGCTGATCCAAGCTAGGGGCACAGAAGTTGGCAGGACGTGGGGTGTCCTCTGACGTTCGCTGACCAGGGGAAGACAATAAGCAGCCATTTCCCAAATAGCAGCAGACCTAACCAGAGTTCCCAGCTGTCACTAAGGGGTCCCCTTAGCACCTCCTCCCTATGTGTTGACCCCAACTTTACTTTGTCACCTGTGACCATGTAAAATCTTACTTTAATCCTGTGGAAGGCAACACTGCGTTATGGTCAGGGTTTGCTTGGAACTCTGTGCTCAGGGATCACTCCTGGCTGGACTTGGGGGGCATAGGAAATGCTGGGGCTCGAACCTGAGTCATCAGCATGTGGGGCAAATGTCCGCCCTACTGTACTGTCTCTGAGCCCTGAAATATCCTTTTAGTAGCTTCCCAAAACCCTTGAGAGAGAAAAACTCCCCCCCATAGCATTTATGTCAGTACATTCAGTTTTGTTTTTATAATAATAAAATTCATTACAATTTAAATGATAATAATCATAAAAATGTAATAATTTAAATTTTATAATTAAATTATAATAAATTTATAACATTCGATAATAAAAATAATAATAAAATTCATACGTTTTTGGTTTTGGGTCACACTTGGTTGTGCTCATGTGCTACTCCATCTCTTGCTCAGAAATTTACTCATGGCAGGTTCAGAGGAGCATATGGGATGCTGGGAATTGAACCAGAATTGGCTGCATGCAAGGCAAACGTCCTCCCGCTGTGCTATCGCTCGGGTCTCAGTGAATTCTTTTGGTTGCTTCCTGGTTTGGAGGCCACGCAATCATGGTCTGTGCGTGCTCCTGGCTCTGGGCTCAGAGATCCTTCTGGGTGGGCCCAGGGGATTCTGTAGTGCCGGGGGATCAAACTGGCAAGTGCCATCACTCCTGTACCATCTCTGAAGCCAGCATGAGCCAAGTCTTGGCCCTTCTTTCTCACAAGGGTCCAGAGCACCCCAGCGATTGCAGACCCAATTTCCAGAGGAAAACACCGAGGTCCAGACACCTTAAAGGGGGAAGACCCGCTCAGGTGCAGAAGGTCCAAGAAGGTGTGTGGAGGGAGAGGTCCTTACCTGCACGTTCCACCCCTGGACGGACCTGCAGCAAGCCTGTCGCAGGCAGTAATCTGCCTCCTTGGCCATCACATCCCATCTCTTTCCACTTCCCACGTTGTTGGTGGGATCTGTCGGATCCAGAATCACAGGCCTGGGAGAGAGCAGAGGAAGCAGATTGTCTTCCGCCTCTGTCCCTGGTCTCTGTCATTCGAGACGGTGAAGTCCCATGGCCCTGGATTTAGGACTGGAGGGGGAGCTGTGAGCAGGACCCTGTGAAGGAGCCAAACTGCTCTTCCTGTAGATGTTGCTCGAATGACCCAAATCAATCTTCCCATGGGGCAAGACAGAAAAATAAAGATTCCTGGGCTGGGATTTGGGATGGCAATCGCTGGGAGCCCTGAAGGTTCATCGATTTTCAGATTCATTTTTCGGTGACAAATATAAGATTTGGGGGTGGGTTGGGCCACACCCAGAGACATTTAGGGGCTCCTCCCAGTTCTGCACTCAGAAAGTACTCCTGGAAGACTCAGGGGATCTGATGGGATGCTGGGGATTGAACCCAAATTTGCTGTGTGCAAGGCAGACAAAAAAGACATTTTCTTTTTTTTTTTTGGTTTTTGGGCCACACGCGTTGACGCTCAGGGGTTATTCCTGGCTATGCGCTCAGAAGTTGCTCCTGGCTTGGGGGACCATATGGGACACCGGGGGATCGAACCGCGGTCCGTCCAAGGCTAGCGCAGGCAAGGCAGGCACCTTACCTTTAGCGCCACCACCCGGCCCCGACATTTTCTTTTGTTTTAAAACTGTGTTGGTTTTTTTTTTTCTTTCATTCACGGTTGGGAGGGGGGGGAATGTTAACTGGTTTAGGCTATGAAAAACAGTACAGAAAGCCACCCGCAAAATAGGATTATGACCCATTAGGATTGATACCACTTCTTGGCATCTAGACCTAAACACTAAAGCCTTAATTCCAAATAAAATATGCAAACCCATATTTATTGCCATCTTTGGTGGAGCAGCCAAGATATGGAAACACTCCAAATACCCAGATACAGATGAACCAATAAAGAAGTTGTGGTAGGCAGATGTGAAGCGGAATAGTACACAGCTCCGGGAAAGAACAAAACCATCCAATGTGTAGCCACATAGACGGATCTGTGGGTGCTGCGTTGAGGAAAGCCAGTCAGAGAGAAAGATTTAGATACTGAATGATCTCTTTCCTAGGTGGGACTTCAAGGTACGAAGCCAAGGGGCAATAGTACAGCAGGGAGGGTGTTTGCCTTGCAGGTGGCTGATCCAGGTTCGATCCCCAGTGTCCCATATGTTCCTGTCAGAAGTGATCCCTGAGTCCTGGACCTCAAAACAGCAACAACAAACAACAACAATGATACAAAGCCAGGGACAACAGAGGGTTACGGCCAGACAACAAAATGCTGACCCATACAATTGAGTGGGTGGGAAAGGGGGTTGAAATGAAGGGTCTCTAGTGGTTTTGGGGAAAGGAGGCAGGCAGACCGGCGGTGGGCATGGTGTTGATATTAACTGCATGGCAAATCATGAACAATAGAGTAACTCAGAGAATCTCAAACAAACATTGTAAAACCCGTGTTGGGTTTTCTGTTCTTTTCTACTCCAAGTTGTGCTGTTGACCTACCTTTTCGCCTTCAGCTGTTGTCTGAGAAAAACGTTGACTACTTCATTTTCAAAGTTATAGTACTTGGTCCAGTAGATGCAGATGTTACTGTATTCTTTGAGAAGCTTCATCACTGTTCTAAATCCGTTGGCCAGGTCGAAACTCTCACTTTCATCTGTCCCCATTTCCCAGGCATAGATGGTTAGCAGCTCCAGAGCATATTTGGGGGGTAATGCTACCTTTTGATATTTGTATCTCAGATGCTGGTGAGGAAGAGAGAGGGGCAGGGAGGAGGGAGGGAAGAAATGAGAGATGATTATTCTGGGAATTGGATCTTTCCAGACCACACTATTATTTCCAGGTTGTGGGATCATTCGATCAACTTCCCTGGACCTTTTGAGGCGGGTCAAGTAGTGTGGGGGGATCAGTCAGATTCCGTAAAGGAAGAAAGCAGGGCTGGGGTGTAACTCAAGGGGCAATGTGTCTGCCTTATCTGCCCAAGGCCTTGAGTTGTGTTTTCTCTGGCATTCCATGGCCCGGCCCCCAGTTGGGTGTGGCCCCATCTCTGGGGGTGGAACCCCATCCCCTGAGCCTGCTGGGGGTAGCCTCTAGGATGTGGTGAACAACTGGGGTTCAATCCCTGGCACAACAGGGATCCCTTGAGCACTCCCAGGAGTGATCCCTGAGCATTGGGTCACACCTGAGCATTGACAGGTGTGGCCCCCAAAGTGAAAAAAGCAAAGCGACGGCACAGCAGTAGGGCGTTTGACTTGCGGCTCACCCAGGACAGATCCTGGTTCAATCCCCAGCAGCCCATATGGTCCCCAGAGCCTGCCAGGAGCGATTTCTGAGCATGGAGCCAGGAGAAACCCCTGAGCACTGCCAGGTGTGGCACCAAAACACACAGACACACACACACACACACACACACACACACACACACACACACACACACACACACAAGAGAGATAAAGAAAAAGAGAGAGAGAAAGAGAGAAGAAAAAAGGAAGAAAGAAGAAAGAAAGAAGAAAGAAAGGAAGGAAGGAAGGACAGAAGGAAAAAAGAAAGAAAGGAAGGAAGGAAGGAAGGACAGAAGGAAAAAAGAAAGAAAGGAAGGAAGGAAGGAAGGAAGGAAGGAAGGAAGGAAGGAAGGAAGGAAGGAAGGAAGGAAGGAAGAAGAAAGAAAAAGCAAAGCAAAACAATAACAACCTCCACCAAATCCCAGGCGTTTTGGAAATTCTGCCTCTTCCCTGTCTGCCCCTCCAAGCCAAGCCCCAGCCTGGCCGGGCTGCCCTCACCTGCTGGTACCACCAGTGTTTCACCAGCCGAAGGAGATTCTTGAGTTTGACTGGGCGACTTTTCACGAAGTGTCTCTGCAAGACCACGAAGCTGGGGGAGAATTCCCCAGGCAGGTGGTCGCAGGTTATTAACTTCTGGTAGACTTCCTGTGGCGGCCTAGAGTCTGGGGGTGCGTTTTCTAGGAGGAGAAAAGTACCTGGTCAGGAGAGTCCAATTTGATGCGAGGACACGGGAAGGACCATATGAGCACACCAGTCCCTTGTTCTCTCTTTATTTCCCACGTTTTATTTTTGTTTTTGGCCCACACCCGGTGGAGCTCAGGAATCAGTCCTGGCAGGCTTGGGGGACTCTATGGGATGTCAGGGTTGAAACGGAATCAACTGTGTGCAAGGCAAACGCCCTCCCGCTGTTATTGTTCCGGCTCCACGTTTTCCCCATTTTATATTGAAACGAGGGGATCCTGTGGAGTCCCCAGCCTACTCATCTACCACGAAGGCTCCGAAGAGCTCGTGTGATCCTTGAGCATTGGGCTGAGCTTGAGAAATCTGTATGAGGGACCTAGGAAGTAGGCGACATTTTGTGGGACCCTAAGACGTCCTACGTAGATTGTGGATCTCCTATGGTTCTGACTAATTTAAGGACCCTGTATGTAACCCTTCCCCCTAACTTCCTTTTACCTAAACTTGCTTTTGAGATGTGAATCCCATACCTGAGATGGGGTGGGCTGTTTGAAATAAAGAATAAAAGAGTCTGGCTGGTAGAGGCTAAGGAAGAGTGAGGAGCAGAAAGAGGCAGAGGGAAGAAGCAGAGAAAAGAGGGGGGAGAGAGAGAGGAGGAGGAGGAAGAGGAGAGACAGAGAGAGAGAGAGAGAGAGAGAGAGAGAGAGAGAGAGAGAGAGAGAGAGAGAAGCAGAGAAAGGCCATGAAGTAAAAACAAGCTGACTCTGATGAAACTTTGACTGCTTGTGAATTATTCATCCACTATTATCCTGCATCTGATGCCTGGGGGCGGCCTCACCCAACACGTGGCTCTCTTTATACTTTATATTTTTATTCAACGCCTATTGAACTGGTTGGTACCCTAAGTCTAGAAGGTGCTCGATTGCCTGCTCAGGGCAATTGGTCGGTCTTGGAACCCAAATCTGAAGATATTCAAGTTCCCTTCAGTGGAATCCATAAAGGCCCAGCACTAGTGTTACGGTATGAATGTTAATGTGTCTTTAAGGGTGGTGACACCCCCATAACTGCCTATAGGCTGGGACTTGCCCCCCCACGATCAACTAATAGTCAATTGGCCAGGTAGAAGCCAGGCAGGTAGAGAGGGGGACCCAAGAAGAGACAGGGGGAGGACCTGTAAGCTGTGCGTCCCAAGAGGGCCCAAACTCTTTGGCCGGGCCAAATTATTATTATTATTATTATTATTATTATTATTATTATTATTATTATTATTACATAGTATAAGCAACTTTGCTCATGCACCTTGCTCGGCTCTCTCTCGCTCTCTAGCTCTCTCGCTCTCTCTCTGTAAGAAATGTAGCTCCAGGGTCCCTCCTGGCCAGCTCTCTTGCTTGTAATCTCTCTCTTTCTCTCTCTCTCTCTCTCTCTCTCTCTCTCTCTCTCTCTCTCTCTCTCCTCTTTCTCTGAGGGTGAGCATTAAAAAGCAATATTCTTTCTCCTCCTCCCCTTCTCTCTCTTCCCCCATTCTGCTGCGAGCATTAAAAAACAATATTCTGGGGCCTGTGAGGTGGCGCTAGAGGTAAGGCGTCTGCCTTGCAAGCGCTAGCCAAGGAAGGACCACGGTTCGATCCCCCGGCGTCCCATATGGTCCTCTCAAGCCAGGGGCAATTTCTGAGCGCTTAGCCAGGAGTAACCCCTGAGCAAACGGGTGTGACCCAAAAAACCAAAACCAAAACCAAAAAAACCAAACCAAACCAAAAAAAAAACCAATATTCTTTCTCCTCTTCTTCCTCATCCTCTCTCTCTGACTGTGGTGTGTTATTGTTTCGTTTCGCTACATATTAGTATGCCTAGACATTGTGTGAAGGAGAGGAAGACACTTGCTGGAAACCCTGTGTACAGAGGAGCCTGGTGGAGTCGATCATCATGAAGTCTGCTCAAATCCCCACCCACAGATGGCCAGATAGAGGGCTATGCTATCAACCCACCACGGAGTACTCCTCTGTCATTGGATAAAAGAGGTTCATCCAGTTGCCAGACAATGATAAGCCAGAGTAAATTCCCGAAAAAGTCCAAATGGAGCACTAACTCTGGAGTCCTCCTGAAGTGCTTGCTTGCCCAAGGATTTCCCGAAGGAAGGGGAAGAGCCTTGGGTTGGATGCAAATCTACGATCCGGTAGAAGTTCCCGAGCCCACCGTGCACTTGCATGTACATGCATTCTGGGAAGACTCCCTCTTCAAGGGGTCTCTCTGGACACCCCCCCCCCCACAAAAGGGGGCAGAGACTTTTTATCTCTCAGCCCAATTTCGCTTTCTCAATCCTCCCCAAGGCCATCCTTTCCCAGAATTCTCTGCCCATCTGACCCATCTTTGTCATTACCCAGAACATCAAAAGCTGGGAGCACGTCCACTTTGATGACATCACTGTTCTTCTTGGCCTGGACCTGGATGGCCAGGGAGCGGGGGGCCCTGCTCCCCCACCTGTGCTGAACGACAGTGAGGTTGTAGGCCAGGCTCTGGCTACAGTGATCTACTTTCTCCGTGATGAAGTCGATGATGTCTTCACGAAGGTCAGCCTGCTCCTGGAAGCTTCGGAAACAGCTCAAAAATAGGACCATGTCTACGTCAGAGGTGTGGTTCAGCGTCGTCCCCTTTCCGGAGGAGCCAGCCTGGGGAAGACAACAATGTTGATGTGCATCCCCCCCCTGAGGTCTGACTCTCTGAGACTCGGGGCAGGTTGAGGCCAGAGACACCGATGGAAAGCTTAAGGGAGTCCTGGATCTCCACTGGACATGGCGACCTTTGTCAAAAGATTTGTATTATCACCACTTTGCCTATAGAAACGTTTCTGAGAGTCTTTTGGGCAACACCCAGAGATGCTTAGGACTTATTCCAAGCTCTTCATTTAGGGATCACTCCCGGTGGGGCTTGGGAGCAAATGGGATGCCGGGGATCAAACCCAGTGCAAGGCAAATGCAAGGCAAATCTCCATCATCACCTCTTTATATTGATTAGAAAAGCGAATCATCAGGCCAACTGAATGCATTTCTATCTCTGTAGGATGTTTCCTGGGCAGCTCAGTCCCAGAACTCTGTATTTTTATATCTCAGTGCCAAAATATACTGTATATTTGAAAACATATGCAAGATAGATGAATAGATGTAATAAGAGGTAGTAGAGCCAGTGAAGAGGGGCCTCGGAGGGGGAAATTTCCTCTGGCCCTTTTACTGGTACCGTCTTCCACAAACACATCCCCAAACCAGTGACTAGACATTGACCCAAGGGGTGTGTTGAGTTCGCTGGCATCTGGTCCCCGGAGCAAAGTACTGTAATGGCCACTGAAACTGAGATAGAGAAAAGTCCTTTCTATTTCCTCATTCTGTCCTTTGTGATGACACCACACCACTCGCCTTCCTCTCCACTATTCCTCAGCAAGCGGGTATCGGTTTTCCATCTCTACCTTGTTGGCATTTGCAAAATTATGTAAGCTGATTAGCTAGAATGTTGTTATTTTTACCGTTGAATACGGTCTTTTGTTATCTTTTTATTATTATTTATTTATTTATTCATTTGTTTTATCTTTGGGTCACACCCAGCGGTGCTCAGAAATCGGTCCTGGCAGGCTCGTGGGACCATAGGGATGTCAGGGATTGAGCCTGGACCTGTCCCGAGTCTGCTGCGTGCAAGGAAACACTCTACTGCTGTGCCCTCGCTCCAGCCCCATTTTTTGTTCTCTTTTTAGCATGCCTTTGCTACCCATTCACGTTCGGTGTGTGCTGGTGATCCGATCAATGATGATCATGAAAATCATCAAGCAAATGACGATACAAGACGGAACCTTCATGACGTCTTGCTCTTCAGATCTTGCGGCTAATCCCAACCTGCCTGCTAGTGTTTAACTTCTCAGTTCTCAAGCACTTGCTTCCTGTGTACCCATGTGGTTGAGCTGTCTTTTGGGCGAGAGGTGACAACCTGTTCCTTCTGAGTTGGAAACTCGGACTTTTTTGTTGTTTTTGGGGGTAGTGCTCAGGGTTTACTCCTGGCTCTGGTCTCAGGGATAACTTCTGCAGGCTCAGGGAATCAGCTGGAGTGCCAGAGATCGAATCTGGGTCAGCTGCATGCAAAGCAAATGCCCTACCTTCTAGACTATCATTCTAGCCTCAGTCTTTATTTTGAATGAAAGAAAAAATATTTTTATTTTGTTTTTGGCCCACACCTAGTGGCACTCAGGGGTTACTCCTGGCTCTACATTCAGAAATCACTCCTCAGGCTTGAGGGACCCTCTGGGATTCTGAGAATCAAACCTAGGTCCACCCTGGATCCATCGAGTGCAAGGCAAATGCCCTACAGTGTAGTGCTACTGCTCTGGCCCCAAATGATGAAATACTTTTTAATTTTTTTTTGGGGGGGTTGGGTCACACGGGGCAGCGCTCAGGGGTCACTCCTGGCTCTATGCTCAGAAATTGCTCCTGGCAGGCTTAGGGGACCATATGGGATGACGGGATTCGAACCATCGTCCTTCTGCATGCAAGGCAAACACCTTACCTCCATGCTATCTCTCCAGCCCAAGGAGATGGGATTATTTTTAAGGGGCTCAGGATAAAAGCCAGGACTCTAGCACTTCTGGCATCTCAAATGGGTCCCCAAGTGGGTTTTGATAAACAAGAAAGAAGTCTATATTTTAGAGACACCACCTACCTCTCTGGCCCTCAGACGATTGATTGGGGTTCAGTTGTGACTGGGGACACAATCATGGTGTCATGAAGCAAAATCCTTGTTTGAAGGAATGTTCCTTGCTTCTGGACTCCATAGACTTTATAACCCCTGCTCTTAAAGAGTCGGTCACCAAGGCTGAGAGAGGAAACCGCCTTTGCCTCCAGGTCCCACTCTCCCCAAGAAGCCAAAGTTGGGGTCAAGACCAGTGTGGCCAAACTCACCTTCACCACTTTCAGCACCTGCACCTCTTGGTTTGCGACCAGCTCATTCTGGAAGCAGTGATCCTTCAAGAACTTGGCACATCGGTTCCAGGCATCCTGCACTTCCCATTTCCATTCCCCGTCAGGTTGGAGGCTCTTCTCCACGAAGGCATCGAGGTCGTCCGCCAGAGTTTCGTACAGGTTCTCCATGGCTGGGTGCTACTCGGGTTTGGAAGCAAACGTTGAACCAGGAAAGGGGCAAGGATGGGTTCAGGAAATCCACACTCAGCCAGGAGTCCCACCACTCGAGCCTTCTGCTCCTAAGAAGGAAAGCAGCTCAGTGCAGAAAGAAGGAAGAAATGGGCCCAGACCAAAGGTGGTTGGTTCGAATCCCGGCGTCCCGTGTGGCCACCCGAGCCTGCCAGGAGCTATTTCTGAGCAGACAGCCAGGAGGGACCCCTGAGCAACGCTGGGTGTGGCCCAAAAACCAAAAAAAAAAAAAAAAAAAAAAAGAAAGAAAGAAGGAAGAATGAGCCCTGTCTTCCGGGGACCTGCTTTTATAGACAAGAATCAGGCCACACCCTAGGTGGGAGAGGAGTGTCTAGTAGAGAATAATCCGATAATCCCAACCCAGATCACACCTAGGGTAGGAATACTGATTAGGGTAGGACCAATCATCCAAGAGCTGGGAGTCTTCTGGGCTGAGTCGGGCCACTGTTAGAAGGCTGCTGGTCTCTTTCAGGCAGAGTGGTTCCTCCTGTCTTCTGCCCTCCCTGGGCAGTCCTCCCAGCTCCTGGCAGGGATGTCAGGAAACCGAAACCTAGGCTATTATCTGCTCCCTCCTTCCCCTGCTCTCTGGCGCCCTCCTTGGCCAGTCCTCTGCACTCCCAGCATGTTAGGAAACCAAAACTGATCTTTTTATGGCCTTGAATTTCTCTCCCTCCTCTTCCCTCTCTCTCCCTCCATTTTCTCCCTTCCCTTCTCTCTCTCCCTCCCACTCTCTCCCTCTCTCTTTCCTCTCTCTCCCTCTTTTCGTCTCTCTCCCTCTCTTCCTTTCTCTCGCTCCCTCTCTCTCCTCCCTCTCTTCCTCTCCCTCTCTTCCTTTCCCTCTGCTCTCTCTTCCTTTCTCTCTCCCACTCTCTTCCTTTCTCTCTCCCACTCTCTTCCTTTCTCTCTCTCCTTCTCTTCCTCCCCTCTCTCCCTCTCTCTCCTCTCTCTCTCTTCCTCTCTCCCTCTCTCTTCTCTCTCTCCCTTTCTCTCTCTTCCACTCTCTTTCTCTCCCTCTCTTTTTCTCCCTCTCCCTTTCTCCCTCTTCCTCCCTCCCTCTCTCCTCTCTCTGTCTCTCTGTCTGTCTCTGTCTCTGTCTGTCTGTCTGTCTGTCTGTCTCTCTCTCCCCCCCTCCTCTCTCTTCCTTTCTCTCTTGGAGGTGGGATCCAAGTACACCCCCATTCCCTGCCTGGCACCTTTCCACTAGAGTCTCTTTCTAAAATTTTTTTAAAACTATTTATTAATTGATTGGTTTTTGGGTCACACCCACTGCCCAGGGGTTCCTCCTGGTTCTGCACTCAAAAATCGCCCCTGGCAGGCTGGGGGACCATATGGGATGTTGGGAATCAAACCGGGTCCATCCTGGGTAAGCCACATGCAAGACAAATGTCCTACCGCTGTGCTATCTCTCTAGAACTGTGTCCCAGTGTCCCAGAGCATGTCCCACTTTCTGCTGCCAGAAAAGAGACCCTAGATCTTGTAGAAAGTGGGGGGAGGGTGGGTATCTGCCCCTGGGATGGGGGCATTTGCTGAATGTCAGGTGGCCTGGATCGAACCCAGGTCGGCCATGTGCAAGGCAAGCTCTGTACCCACTGTGCTCTCTCTCCAGCTCATCTTTATTACTTTTTGTTTGTTTGTTTGTTTTTTGGATCACATCCGGCTGTGCTCAGGGGTTCCTCCTGACTCTATGCTCAGAAATCACTCCTGGCAGGCTGGGAGTGGGCGGGAACCATATGGGATGCCGGGATTTGAACCACTCTCCTTCTGCATGCAAGGCGAACGCCCTACCTCCATGCTAACTCTCTGGCCCCCCAAGTCTTCATTTTCTATGCATAAGAATAGATATTCCGGGGCCGGGAAGGTGGCGCTAGAGGTAAGGTGTCTGCCTTGCAAGCGCTAGCTAGCGTAGGACGGACCGTGGTTTGATCCCCCGGCGTCCCATATGGTCCCCCCAAGCCAGGGGCGATTTCTGAGCACATAGCCAGGAATAACCCCTGAGCATCAAATGGGTGTGGGACCCCCCCCAAAAAAAGAATAGATATTCCTCCACCTGGCATTCTGCTCTTTCTATTCAGGTGACCCAACCATCATTCAACCCCAGTCTCTGTCAACGTAAGCATTGGAATGGACCAGACAGAAGCCATGACAGGCTTCAGGAGGTGCAATAGGCCTCTTACTGTAGAGGAAGCCGTAAGATACCAGGAAATGCCAGTACCCCAGCTAGCCAATGGAGCCCCACACAGGCTGCCGGACTTCCTATTACTTAATAATGACATCCTGCTTGCAACCACTGTGAGCCCTTACTCAGCTATTGCTTTCCCCTGACCTAGCGCCCTGTAAGAAACGTGTAGCAACGTGTAGCAAAACCGCAAAGGTCACCAAGTCCATCAGATAGTTCTTGAAATTGGGTATAAAAGTAAGAATGTGGGGCCAGAGAGATAGCACAGCGGTAGGGTGTTTGCCTCGCACCCAGCTGACCCGGGAGGGACTAGGTTCGGCCTCCAGCATTCCATATGGTTGCCCAGCCTGCCGGGGGGCAAATTTTTAGCGCAGAAACCAGGAGTGACCCCTGAGTGCTGCTAGCTATGGCTCAAAAACCAACCAACCAAGCAACCATCTAACCAACCAACCAACCAACCAACCAATCAATAAATAAAATTTTAAAGAAAAGTAAGAATGGGCCCGGAGAGATAGCACAGCGGTGTTTGCCTTGCAAGCAGCTGATCCAGGACCTAAGGTGGTTGGTTCGAATCCCGGTGTCCCATATGGTCCCCCGTGCCTGCCAGGAGCTATTTCTGAGCAGACAGCCAGGAGTAACCCCTGAGCACAGCTGGGTGTGACCCAAAAACCAAAAAAAAAAAAAAAAAAAAAAAAAAAAGAAATAGAAAAAGAAAAGTAAGAATGTAAAAGAATGTAAGTTGGGCCGGGGTTGCCAACTGTGCTTCCTTGACCCCAGCATGCTGGTTTGTGACTCTCAATAAATTGCTCCTTTGCTTTAATTGAATCTTGTGTGTTCTGGTTCTTGCATTGGACTGGGCTATCGGACCCAACACATTCAGGAATCAGTTTACAAAAAAGCAAACTCCATCGAATTAGAATCAAAGAAGTGTAATTTTGGGTGCACAAAGCTTAGGTAGAACCTAAAATGAGCTCAAAGGATGGAGAAAAAAAGTAAGTGTATTTTGGGGGGTGTTTGGGCAGGCTTGGGGGACCATATAAGATGCTGGGGATTGAACCCAGGTCAGTCCTGGGTCTGCCTCATGCAAGGCAAATGCCCTACTGCTGCGCCATCTCTCTGGCCAGTGTAGGGTGTGTGTATGTGTGTATTGGGGTATCACCAGAGAAGAAGCAGAAAAGCCACATGGTTGAAGGAGAAAAGACCTGATTTCCTCTAGCCTGGCTAAGACCCTGCTTGGACCCCTCTGCTTTCCGTGTAAATGTGATCTTGAAAATGAAGCCTCTGCCCCAAATCCCTCCCACTCTCCTCCTTTCCTTTGTTGTCGCTGCTGTTCTTTGGCTGTTGATGGGATTGGGTGCTATTTTTCCACATGGTATTGGGATAAAGACAGACTGCCAGATCAGTGGAATAGAATTGAATATCCTAATATACATTTCTAGGCCTTAATTTTTGATAAAGGAGCAAAAAAAAGCTATTCATAGTTGGGTTTTAGATGTGCTATGTTTCAGGATCAATCCCATCACCATTGTCAACCTCCCTCTACCAATATTCCTAGAGTCCGTCCCATGCCACCATTCCCACCCCTGCCAGCACATCATAACAGGCACCTTTTCAAATTCTGTCATTCAATTTGGCACTCGTGATTTAATTGTTGTTGACTCTGGCTTGGGTATTTTTCTTCTTCTGGTTTTTGAGCCATACCCAGTGACACTCAGGGATTAGTCCTGGTTATGCACTCAGAAATCGCTCCTGGCTTAGGGGACCATATGGGACGCCAGGGGATCGAACCGTGGTCTGTCCTAGGTCAGCACATGCAAGGCAAATGCCCTACCACTTGTGTCATTACTCTGGCCCCAATTCTGTCTTTTTTTTTTTTTAACAACACTTGAGCTTGTGTCTCCATAATTTCATATGTGTCTTTCCCCAAACAAGTGGTGCTTTCTAACACCATGCACAAAAGTCAAATCAAAAAGGATTCACGACCTTGATATTGAATAAAGTATCCATAAAGTACTCAGAAAAAAATGGGAAAAACTTTGCAATGACAGTGAAGCTAAAGCAAGTTTACGGACAAAACACATGGAAACAAACACCAGTGGAAACAAAGATAAACCATTGGGATTATGTTAAACTACAAAGCACCTGAACTTAAAAGGAAACAATAACCAGATTAAAAAGACCACTTACATATTGGAAGAAATTATTCACCCAATATCCACTTGATAGGGGTTAATAACTTGGATCACTTGGCATAGATTAAATCAGTGGTCCTCAAACTATGGCCCACGGGCCACATATTGTATTTGTATCTGTTTTGTTTCTTCATTGCAAAATAAGATATATGCAGTGTGCATAAGAATTCGTTGATAAGTTGTGTTTTTACTATAGTCAGACCCTCCAATGGTTTGAGGGACAGTGAACTGGCCCCCTGTTGAAAAATTTTGAGGACCCCTGGATTAAATGCTAATGCTTGTATGCATTTATTCCCGGACTTTCAATACCGTTCCATTGATCAAAGTGTATTTTTATTTGAATGTCACACTGATTTAATTACTGTTGCTTTGTCATATAATTTTGAGTCAGGTAACTCGATGCCTTGATTTTTAGTCTGCTACCAATGCTACCCCTGCTTTATCTATGCAAGGCTTTTATTTTACTGCTCAATTTAAGCATCATGGTTCACGAAGTTCTCATAGTACAGTTGTTCTGACAGTCAAGTTTCTGACAGAAATCCCACCTCCTCTGTGTAACATTTCCTCCTCCAGTCTTGTCTTGTCTGTCTGTCTGTCTGTCTGTCTGTCTGTCTATCTATCTCTATCTCTGTCTGTCTGTCTGTCTGTCTGTCTGTCTGTCTGTCTATCTATCTATCTATCTATCTATCTATCTATCTATCTATCTATCTATCTATCTATCTGTCTGTCTGTCTGTCTGTCTGTCTGTCTGTCTGTCTGTCTGTCTGTCTGTCTATCTATCTATCTATCTATCTATCTATCTATCTATCTATCTATCTTTGATTTTTAGGCCAAATTCAGTTGCAGTCGGGGGTTAGTTCTGGCTCTGAGCTCAGAAATCTCTCCTGGCAGACTTGGGGAACCACATGGGATGCTGGGAATCGAATGCAAGGCAAATGCCCTACCACTGTCATATCTTGCCCCAGTAATTGATTTTTATGTTGCTGTTATAACTAAATGGCTAACATGATTGTTTAGTTTATGGAGCTTTCCCATCTAGTTTGGTGTGTTCTTACGCCTCTCATTTGGATCCTACGATATCTGGCTTCTAATGCTTCTATGTCCCATTGCCATTGGTTGGGAGGTTTCATGCGGGCGCTTTTGAACCCTCTCATTTCAGTAACTCCAGGTTCTGTACAGCAGGGTAGATGAGCTGATATGGCGGTGGCTATGGCTGCTGAGGCTTTCAGCAGTGTGTGTGTGTGTGTGTGTGTGTGTGTGTGTGTGTGTGTGTGTGTGTATGTGTTCTATACAACTGACTTCATCGCTACTTACGTTAGACCCCAGACCCTGAAACTCTAACTCTCCTTAATGAACACCAAGCCTGAAGCTGCTTGAAAGTTCCCCAGACCTTGAAGCTATAATGAGCACCAAGCCTGTAGCAACGGGACTGGAGAGACAGCACAGCAGTAGGGTCTTTGCCTTGCATGCGGCCAACACTGGATGGACATGGGTTTGATTCCCAGCGTCCCATATGGTCTCCTGAGTCTGCCAAGAGCAATTTCTGAGCTCAAAATCAGGAGTAACCCCCCCCTCAACGCAGCTGGGTGTGGCCCAACCCCCCCAAAAGCCTGTAACAGCTTGAAAGTTTATTCACCCCTTCCCCCTCCCTTCTCAGATACTGCTCCCCCCCTAGCATTTCCAGGCCAAATTTACGGAAAATGAGATGTCAGCTTATTCTATAGAGTGGCCAAGGTCTTCTTGTTATGAAGGCCATGCTGATTTTCAGCCAAAACGGTATCAGACCAGATAAAGGGAGGGGGCAGGACTCAGGTCCTCTGTGTGTAAGGAATGGACACAGAGCAAAAGTGAACATGGAACCAATCACTTATACTGTGGAAGTTAAACAGTTTGTACTAATCAATGAACTACTTAGACTGCGGAAGCCTGTTAACGGTATACAACCTACTCTCGGTTTCATACAGGGCATATGTCTTCTACAAGACTGGGCCCAGCTATAGCTGAATAGACTCCCTTTTGCATTTTGCATGATCAGTGGTGGTCTTTGACTCTCGTTGCCATTTGAGTTATCTCTCAGACCCTAACAATTAAATGAGGAGTCCCACAAGTGATATCATGGACAACAGAAATATTTCTAAACAGGGGGGCTGGAGTGGTAGCACAGCGGTAGGGCGTTTGCCTTGCACGCGGCTGGCCCAGGATGGATGCAGGTTCGATGCCTAGCATCCCATATGGTCCCCCAAGCGAGGGGTGATTTCTGAGCGCAGAGCCAGGAGGAACCCCTGAGAGCAGCCGGGTGTGGCCCCCAAACAAAAACAATTAAAAATATTTCTAAACAGGGTGTATTTTGTCAGTGTCCCCAGGCAGTGTCCACTAGTACCTGTGTTTTGACGGAAAAAACCTGACTCTTGTGTCCTTTAGATGGGAGAAAAGATCCTGGAAAACCTGGAAATTGACCTTAGGGAAAAATACAAAACAAACACTTGATGAGGAGGGAAAAACAACAACCCCCATTTGTTGGCGACGGTCCCTGTCATCTCTGAATAGCCTTGTCCGTGAAGTCGTGAGCTGAGGCATTTGAAAACACCCTCTGTTCTGTAGGAGAGCTGGGAGAGAACAACATAGGCGATGAGTGGTAGGTCGGTCCAAGGCTGGGGAAGGGAAGATGCGAGACATAATCTTTAGGCAAGACATAATTCTCTGGGCAAGAATATTAATACATCACTGCATGTTGGACGTGACAATCTCCATCTGGGTTGTACATAGGCGTGTCCCAGGTCTCAAATGCACTGGAGATTCGCACCGTTGATGTAGGAGAAGGCTGTGAGGATCAGGGAAGTACAGAAGTTTTCTCCATGAAGGAGACACGAGGACTTCCTGTTCCTCAACTCAGACGCCATGCTGATCAAGAACAGCCACACTCAGAAGTCAGTGGATACCTGATTTTCCGAACAGGCACATCGCAGGGAAGTGCTAATAGTCTTACTCTGTCACTGGGAAAACTTGATCATCTCTGCATCAGAAAAAGTGACAGATTTAGGGGCCGGGCGGTGGCGCTGGAGGTAAGGTGCCTGCCTTGCCTGCGCTAGCCTAGGACGGACCGCGGTTCGATCCCCCGGCGTCCCATACGGTCCCCCAAGAAGCCAGGAGCAACTTCTGAGCACATAGCCAGGAGTAACCCCTGAGCGTCACAGGGTGTGGCCCAAAAACCAAAAAAAAAAAAAAAAAGTGACAGATTTAGGGTTCAGCTCGTCCTTGGGGACAGATGTACATACATGTAATTTTGAAAACATCGATGGCTGTCTAATGTGCTGATCTATTCAGTACACTCTATATCTGGGATCCGCTGTATGAGAGAGCAGTGGGGAAGGTGCTCGGCTGGTGTGTGCTCAACTCTACTTCATTTTGGAGCACCGCGCATCTTGCGCCCCCTCCCTGAGCTCTGCCAAGGATCACTCCTGAGCACAGAGTTAGGAATGATATTTGATCAGTGCCAGATGTGACCCAACCCAACCTCGCTTACATTGCCAGAACATTCTGGAGTATTTACAAATGCTTTAGACCTCAGTATTTTACTTTTTTTTTTTTTTTGTCACATCCAGTGACGCTGAAGGGTTTCTCCTGGCTATGAAATCATAGCTCAGAAATCGCTCCTGGCTTGGGGCACCACATGGGATACTGGAGGATTGAACCGTGGTCTGTCCAAGGTCAGCACGTGCAAAGCAAATGCCCTACCTACCACTTGCGCCACTAGACTTCTGTATTTTTAAAAAATGTAAGACATGTACATCCATAATAGATTCCATGTACATCCAGATGTACATGGAATCTATTATGCTTAGTGAAATAAGTCACTCATCTATGGGTTTGAAGAAAAATAAAACATTTTGCAGTAATTCCCAGAGACAAAAAAAGAAGAGGGCTGGAAGATCCAGCTGACTACGTGAAGCTCACCACAAAGAGTGATGAGTGTTGTTAGAGAAATAACTACAATGAGAACTCTCATAACAATGTGAATGATCGAGGGAAGTAGAAGCCTGTCTCGAGTACAGGTGTGGGGGGGTTGGGGAGGAGGGAGATCTGGGAAATTGGTGTTGGGAATCCTGCACAGGTGAAGGGGGGTGTTCTTTACATGACTGAAATCATACAACTATAATCATATTTGTAATCACGGTTTTAAATAAAGATAATTACAAATGTAAGACATTTTATTTATTTTTAATTAATTTTTTTATTTTTGAGCCACACCCAGTGGCTCTTAGGGGTTACTCCTGGTTTTGCACTCAGAAATCATTCCTGGCAGGCTTGGGGGACCATATGGAATGATGCAAATTGAACCCAGGTTCGTCCTGAGTTGGCTGCATGCAAGACAAATGCCTTATTGCTATGCTATCACTCTGGTCCAAAAAATAGCAATTTAGAATCCATATATTTACATATATATGGTAAGGTTTTATTGTTTTTTTTTTTTTTTTTGACCATATCCATTTGACGCTCAGGGGTTACTCCTGGCTATGCACTCAGAAATTGCCCCTAGCTTGGGGGACCATATAGGATGCCCCGGGGATCAAACCATGGTTCGTCCTAGGCTAGAGCTCTCAAGGCTGATGCATTACCTCTAGCGCCACCTCTCCGGCCCCTATTTACACATATATATGGATTTACATTATAGTGTTTCATGGCCTGCATTGTACATTTCAAGTACAATCTTTGAACATTTGTCAATGGACCAGGCCTACTTTGTGTCTCTGTGTGTATGTGTCTGTGTGTTTTTGTGTGTGTGTTCATCAAAAAATGCTATGAAAAACTTAAATTCATTTCTTTCTTATTTTGCTTGTTTGATTTTGAGCCACACCAGCAAAGAGGGCAGAGCTGGGGCTCCGGTCTCAGGCATGTGGGAGTCTGGGCTGCCACCTCACCCCTGCCAGGGGCATTGCCGTCCCCTTCCTGGGTTCCCTAGTCACCTTTATCCAGCCTGGCTTTTCCCAAATGCCTATTTGGAGTGCCCAGCGCTTCTTGCTGTGTCCGCCACTAGATGGTGGTCTACACCTAGCTAAGAAGACTCAGTGCTCCTGCGTCCCGGAGCCAAAGGTAGACAAGTTTAGTCCTCATTTCCAGAGGTTTCTCTCTACTCTGCGGCTATAGGTGAGGTTTAGTTTTTGTAACTCCTAAGGACTTGGCCCGTGTCAGACGTTCCAGGTTTAGCTTCTGTCTTCCTCACGGGACCCTTGATGGGAGCTGGGACTGATAGGGAGGCAGCTGAGTCTTGGGGACACGGTGACCTGCGCAGAAGGCCTCTGGCAGCAGGTTCCTGAGTGTGGAGACAGAACCATGCTCCTGTCTTGTGGTTCACTGATGGTCTCCTACTCTGTACCATTGATGGGGGAAGCAAGAGATGAAGATTAAAAATAAAAAATATATATAATTTAGGAGCCGGACAGATAGCACAGTGGTAAGGTGTTTGCCTTGCACTCAGCCAACACAGGCCAGAACCTGGTTTCAGAATCCTGGCATTCCATATGGTCTCCCAAGCCTGCCAGGAGCAACTTCTGAGTACAGAGCCAGGAGTAACCCCTGAGTGCCGCCGAGTGTGACCCAAAAACCAATATATATATATATAGTCCACGAGTTGGGTGAGGCCACCCTGGCACCTAACCCCTCAGGCAGATGGGTCTGATGAAGCAGGGTAATGGTGGAGAAATAATACACAGCAGTCAGAAAAGATATTCATTGGCGTCAGCTTGTTTTATTCCTCACGGCCTTTCTCTGCCTTGCGTCTCTCTTCCATGTGCTCATTTTGCGGAGCTCTCCCTGCCTGGTGCTGCCTAAGCCTTTCTTTTCTTTCTAGCCCCAAAGCCCCAAAGCCAGCACTTTTTCTTTCTCATCCGGAACCCCACCCTCCAGGGTGGGGAAAGGCCCGGTAATCCAGGTGGATTTTTACATACCAAAAGAAGAGGTTAGGGAAACAGGAAGTTGGGGGAAGGATTACAAAGGGGAACTACATTATGATCAGTTATGTCAATTATGTGATGCATTTTCTGTAAATACAAAAATAAAAAAAAAACAGCAAAGGGGAGCAACAACACAAGTGACAGACCCTTAGTGTGAGGATGTGTCACTGGAGTCAATGGTGGGGAGTAGGTTTGAATGGGGCAGGCTGTTTTATGGTGAGAAAATCAGCAACACAATTGTTGTGTGGGGATGTGGGGGGAGTGTCCAAGCAAGATTTGTTCCCTTAGGGCAGGTAAGTGGCTCCTAGGTCTGAGGGTGGGGTGCGGCTCTGTGTTGGTGCGGGTGACCTGGGTCCTTGCAGCTGTGCCGAGAGGTCCTCAGGTTCCTGCCGCTGTGCAAAGCCCAAGCCTATGTGATTTCCCCAGGAATAAAGGGGGTCCAGCAAAGATACTGTTCACGTGCGAGCCCTGCCAAAGGAGAGGTGCCTGGGTGGTATCAGGACCCTGCTGAATATCCTTGTTGGGCCTCGTGATCGTTTGAGAATTCTCCCTTCTTGTAGAATTCATGGCTTTCAGTATTGTGGTTTTATTCTTCATTGGGGACTTAGGGACCCTCATGGTCCTTGTCCCAAAATTCAGTGTCTTCCATTGGCCACAAAGTTCCTAAGCACCCCCACACAGCACCCCGGGGTCTGAGGTGCCGCTCCTGACAGAAACGACGATACAGCAGGAGTGCAGCTGGTGTGCCCGAGGTGGTAGCTAGTCTGCAGTAAACCTGCCATTGTGCAAAGCTCAAGCCTATGTGCCTCCCCAAGAATAAAGGGGGTCCAGCAAAGTTAGAGTCCAAGCGGTGAGCCTTGCAGAGGAGAGAAAATAAAATCTCTTTCCCTGGCTGCCCCTACTTCCCGGTGCTTCTTGGTGGAATGGGGTTCGGGATTGCCCCTTCCTGCTGGCTAACAGGAAAGGAGCATTGAGGCATCACCTTTGGTGGGGGGGGGGAGGCCTGGATGTCACCCAACCCTCCTATGTCTTCTACAGATGATGAAAAGAAAGAGCAAGGCCGGAGAGATAGCATGGAGGTAAGGCGTTTGCCTTTCATGCAGAAGGACGGTGATTCGAATCCTGGCATCTCATATGGTCCCCCAAGCCTGCCAGGGGCGATTTCTGAGCATAACGCCAGGAGGAACCCCTGAGCGCTGCTGGAGTAACCCCTGAGAGCTGCCGAGTGTGACCCAAGAACAAAAACAAAAACAAAAACAAAAAAAAAAAGAAAAGAAAAGAAAAGAAAAGAAAGAGCAAATTGTGACTCAGTGTCCCTGTCCCGAGCTTAACAGGTAAGTGTGGTCCAACCCCAGTAAGGGCTCTTTCTTGACTTTTGAGCCACAACCAGAGGTGTTCAGGGATTACACCTGGTTCTGCACTCAGGAATCACACCGGACAGTGGTCAGGGGACCATCGGGAATGCGGGGCTGGAACCTAGGTCAGCCATGTGCAAGGCAAATCCCTCCCTGCTGTACTATTGCTCCAGACCCTCAGGGCTCTTTCTAGTCTCTCATTCCACTGAAGTCACCTGTCCTTAGTCTGAGCCTTGTATGACTTTGCTGATGCTGTCGGCCTTTGCGGCCACTCCCATCAGCAGGGCAGGCCATGGGCATGCTGAGACCAGACTGAGTTAGCTGTGAAGTGTGGTAGAAAGAATCACTAGGTGGGGCTGCCTGATCTCCTTCAAAGCTCCAAACCAGCAGGACACCACGTGCAGTTTCCTTGGTGGCTGTCCATTAGCACGGGAGCCACAACTGTATGCTGTGATGCAGACGCAATGCCCTGCAAGTCCCCAGCATCTCTGCACTGTTTCTCAGCGAGCAGGCGCGCGCTGCTCCTGATCCGAGCATGTTCCAGAAACAGCTTCTCTCTACAGAAGAGAAAACAGGCTCAGGGGAAGCTCAGTAATGGTTGTTCACTTTCAGGGCACCCCAAGTGGTGCCCAGGAGTCCAGGCAGGGATTTTTCTGACAATACTCGATCAACCAGGCCTTCTAGTCAGTTCTGGGCCCGAAGATGGGGTTCTGCTCAGGACCTGCAGTTCCGGGACCTAGCCGGGCTGGCTCAACAGTGCTCGGGGGCCCTCCAGGTGCTCACCTTTTTAGGGGCTTTCAGGGCTACTTCTGGTGATGCTTCAAGACCACAGGCTACAAGGCATTGAACCCCTGTTCTATCTTCTTGCACCCAAGTTTAGTCACATGCCAACACTCCCACAGCCAGTATCTAAGGGTGCTGCTGAGAGATTAAAAGGCAAGAATGTGGGCCCCGTGATGGGAGATCAACAATGTGGTCAGTACCCAGCGGCCTAGTGTGACCGTCATTAATAATCCAAATGGCTCCAGGTCTGTTTTCAGCCTTAGTTCCAAGGCCAAAGCTGCGACACATTGATCAAAGGCCAGAGATCAGGGCAGCTCTTAGTAGGGGAGGCCTTTTAGCAGGTAGTCCAAAGCTATTTTATTAGCTTCTTGGCACACAGGCCCCGAGGCCCTTCTGCCAATGGGTTTCTAGGGGCGATAATTAGATTGAGACCCCAGAGCAGTCGATAGATTCTCATCTCAGGGTGACCAAGCCCATCATGGTTAGTAATTTACATCCTGAGTTGTTCTGAAATCGATTGGGATTTTCTCTTCATCTAGTGGCCCATAAAATATAGGTGCCAGGGGCTTTGTAAAGTGGTTGTTTTAGGAGGGGGAAGACTGCGGGGCTTGGGAAGTGAAGGGAACGGATGCAGGGGTGATGAGTCCAATGTCCCATGGTCTCAAGTGGCTGGAAACCTGGTCTTATTGAAGGAGTAGACTGGATGAATGGGGGCTTGATGGAGAGAGAATTAGTGTGGAAAGTGGGTAGAACTGTCTTTGCTGTTCTCTGGACTCTTAAGTCCTGATTCTTTTCTCTTCTGCGAAGTGGGCGATTTGCTATGGCATCGAGGAGGCTGCAATGGGACTTATTCTGAGACTCAGGCATCAGGAAGTTTCAGGGGTGGGATGTTGGGGGAAGACGCCTACCTTTCTTTCCTCCAAGCTACGGGTCCTGGGGTAGGTCTCTCCCTAACTGTGAGACTCCATTTTCTTCTGGCAGAGTCCTTGGGTCAGGATGTTTTTGGTTTATTGTGTTTGATGATGCATGAGAAGATAGAGCAGTGCCCTGCCAATGCGCTCAGCCCTTCGGTGAGGTTAGGCAATGAAGCTTTCTTTTTGGTCTGCTGCTTCCTGTGTTAGGGTCCAGTATCTGAAAGATCACGCAAAGCAATGAGCTTTGTATTAAAGGATTTTATTACGCACAAACCACAAGTCAAGCAAATGGTGAGTCCTGAAGCTGACTGGCCGGGGCCATCGCCTTTAGGAGGAGAGTGACCCGGCCTCAGGTAAGGGCTTCCTTTTTATAGTCTAAAACCAAAATCCTACCATTTTCTTATGTGCTTTACAATGATTGGTTAGATCCATTTGGAGGATACATTGTTCCTATTTTATTAAAATTAATTTGCTTCTTTATTTATTTTTGGGGTCATACCCAGTGGTGCTCATGGGTTACTCCTGGCTCTGTGCTCAGAAATTGCTCCTGGCAGGTTCTGGGGACCATATGGGATGCTGGGAATTGAGCCCAGGTCGGTTCCAGGTCAGCTGCGTGCAAGGCAAACACCCTCCCCGCTCTGCTATTGCTCTGGCCCTCGTTGTTCATGTTTTCTTGAGAATTGTCAGACCACCAATTTCCCTCTGTTTATTTGATAGAATGATCCTTTGTTCAGGACAAGGCTGGGAGGTTCAAGACTTGGTTGGGAGGTAACTGCTAGGTCAGTTCACCCTGTCTGCTTGCACGAAGAGAGGGGAAGGTTTCAGGACATGGTTGGGGTGACTGAGAGGTCAGCCAAAGTGTATAACATGGCTGATATCTGATGTCTTAAGATGGAGAAACTTCTGCTAAGTCTTAATTCAGGTTGGCCTTACACCGGTCTGTCCAAGCAGGACACCCAGGAGCGGCATCATGAACAGGTGCACAATAGAATCATGTACGTCCCAAAACAGGTGACATTCCCCAAATTGGATCATATAGAGCCTCATAAAAGAAGATAAAGACACTGAAAATAGACTCGGGGCTTCAAGGAGCCTCTAAAACTGTCCATATGTGAACTATAGGCCAGTGAATTGATGGGAGCATTGAAATGTCCTCCTAGGGGATCACGGTTATCACATCTAGCAATGCTCTGAGTCCAGACTACTCAGGAATTATTCCCTGGTTATGCTTGGGGGAACCATATGAGATGC